>NW_006779909.1:0-11128 GCF_000442215.2 Lipotes vexillifer | reverse complement strand
CTACAAAAAGTCACTTAAAAATTCAATCAAGAGAGCAAAGTTCAAGTTTACCACCTCCAAAAAGAATTACTTATTCCCCACAGTGCTTCCACAATTCTTTATACAGTTTCTAGTTCTTAAGACATTTACATGTTTACATCTCCCTACCCCAGTTTATTTAGCTTTACATTACTTGTAACAAGTGCTACTTGTACACATGGATATGATTAATGAATGTTTAAGAAAACACAGAAGTCACTATGCAAATATATTAAGCAGTATCACTAGAAATAACTTATGTACTTAATCTAGTTGCCACAACTGAGTTATTAGATTAAAAGTGATCCCACTAGCAGTTAAATCGTCAACTGAAAACCCATTCCATCAGCCATGTTGGTTACCATTTGAATATTTAAGTTTAAATACATACAACTGTGATATCTTTTTTATTATTCCTAGCACATAGTAGTCATCAACAAAGATCTGTTGAATAAACATAAGAACTAATTTTCACATTACTTGCATTCAGTAATCAAAAATGATGTGGCAGAGACTGCTCTTCATTCCCCTAATATACATTCTCTTTCCTCCAACAGAATGCCCAAATTTTAGCTGAATATTTGGCAGTCTGAAACAAAGACAATTTCCTAGCCTCTCTTGCAGCTAGATGTGACCACATAACTGAGTTCTGGCCAATGAGATGTAAGTGGAAGTGTCCTGTGGCAGCTTCCATAATTCTTCTATAAAAGATCATGGCACTTGCCTATTGCTCCCTTCTTTATCTTCCCACCAACAGAATGTAGATGTGATGATCAGAGCTGTAGCCACCCACACTGCTTTAGGAAAATGAGAGCCACACCTTGGATATGGTAGAGTGGTGAGCTAAAAGGACCCTAGATCCCCAAAAACTGTGGAAAAGAGCATGCCCACCAGTCCTGGACTCTCTATATCTCTGAATTTTAAATTAAGAGGAAAATGAACTTTTACCTTTGCCATTGGGAAAATCCATAATACCAGCTTCCCCTGGAAGGCAGATTTATAAACGACAGACTTTCATAGACATATACTGTGGAGCCACATCTCTCTCAGTTGGGGATAACAGGATATTATCTCTTGTTCAGTAATTATTTTTACTGTTATGACAAATGCTGTGGCTCTCTACTAGGAGTCAGAGAATCTAAGTTGAAGTCTTACCTCTGTCACTAACTAGGCAAATCAGTCTAAGCTTTTGTATCACACCTATGTAATAAAATTCTCTTGAGTCTTAAAATATAATGTATATGAAAAGTGTTCCACCATATAAATCACTATACACAAAATAGCTGACGAGACTGTAAGATACCTGTGGATAGAAGCTCTGTCTATCTCACTTTGTATCCCTAGTAACAAATGCTCAATAAATATTTGTTGAATAAATATTTTTAAGTCCTTGCTAAATGAGTAAATTATTCTGCTTTAGAGGTGAATAAAGTTCAAAGGTCTTTAATATTAATTAAAGTATTACTTGAATCCTTTAGAGATGCAATTCTTAATTTTGACATCAGTCAAAAGATACAAGGTTATGAAAAGATAAATCTAGCTAACCCATTTACCTGGTTCAAAAGTAGACCCCTATTTGCTATAGCAAAATAATTTAAACTAGAATAAAAGGTGTGGTACAAAAATGAAAATTTTTTGACCCTTTTCCCTTGAAATTACAAAGTTACACATACACATATATTTTAATATTTAAACCACTAACCCTACCACATCAAATGAAGGATATCCTCACACTAGACAGTGGTTAAAGTATTTTATTAAATTAAGTAAGTAATTTGTAAATGGTTTCATAAGAAATTTTAAAAGCAAAGTTATAAAACATTTTCAATAAAAAAGTACAGAGTTAACAGCAAAATTACATTTTCTTTATAGTACAAATAAAAGTATTTTGTTTCTTATATACTATCTGAAAATTTTATAATATATTCTCCAACTGACAGCTGCAATATATTTTAATGAGAAGTCTCATGGTTAATTCAATCATTTGTTAATCAGGGTTCATCATTTGGACCATAAAATTCAATTGCTCAACTTTAAGGAAAAGAATAAAATTCATCATCATGTAATGTGGAGTTATAAAAAGCTCTTCGGGATGTAGATGTATTCTAGCCTTATTTCTCTAATAAATTCTGCAAAGAGACATTAAGTAACACTGTAAACTTGAATTACAATTTAAAAATAAGCACCATTAACATACATTCTACACAAATTTACTTCACCTTTTAAATGACAATTTTTTTTGGCCACGCAAACATTTAAATCTGTTTTCTTTACCATGTAAATAAAAATAAGCAATATTTAACCACTACACAGAAAAATTATCAAACTTCACCTCAATTGCACAATGGAAAAGCACTTAGAAAAAGCACTTGGAAAAAACAGCACACACTATTTCTGTCTTTTTTATACAATTTGTCATTTTCTTAAATTGAGAGCAGTTAAAACATTGTCAGAGCAATTTCCTGAGTTTCAAAGTTTCCAATTTCCAGCTCAGAAATAACCAATCTTACTTTTATACATATGTGTCCTTTTTCTAAGCATACAAAACACTTGAATTTAAAAAGAAAGAGACCAAAATAAAGGACTGGAAACAATCCAACAGAATTATTTAGCTTTTCTTTTCAAAATGTGTTATAATACACAAGACACTTTAAAGTCAGGATTTCTACTATACAATATGTCCTATATTTAAAGGCCTTAGAATTGCAAGTAGTATTGAAACACTAATAAATTGAAGAAACCTCAACTTGAAAACAATATAGAGATATATGAACAGCCAATAAATGTAAGACAACATGCTTCCATTTCTCCTGTTGAAGGAAGGAAATGAATAGTTGGAAATACTGTTAAGAGTCCCCTTGTTCCAACCCCACTTTCCCTGTGGTTTCCACATTAGTTCTCTTTTTCCCCTGGTAGATACTGGTAAGAGACTATTGAAAGAATATAACTGTTACTAAACTCTCGCAAATTACAGAAGTGTTATATATATATATTTTTTTTTAGCGGTACGCGGGCCTCTCACTGTTGTGGCCTCTCCCGTTGCGGAGCACAGGCTCCGGATGCGCAGGCTCAGCGGCCATGGCTCACGTGCCCAGCTGCTCTGCGGCATGTGGGATGTTCCCGGACCGGGGCACGAACTCGTGTCCCCTGAATCGGCAAGCGGATTCTCAACCACTGCGCCAACAGGGAAGCCCTATACTTTTAAAATATTAATAACTTTGCAAAGAGCCATTCTAATAAGTCATATATTAGCACAAATATACCAATACATACATGAAAACTTTGATAATCCCCACATTATCATTCGTTTTGACACACAGGATTTAGAAATGGGCAAAAGAGAAAAATTTGATAATCTTCAAACTCTGTTTACCTTTGGCATACAGGATTTAGAAATAGGCAAAACAAGAAAGGGGCAATTATAAAATTTTCTTTCATAATTATGTGTTGGTTAAACTATGCTACATAGTGGGGTAGGAGGCAGTTTGGTACTAAACAACTTCATAAAAACATTTATGATGCTCAAAATTTGCCTATATATTTATAGATGATTAAGAAGAAATACCCTAGATTTACCAAATAAAGCATAAAATTAGAGTTGATACAGTACAAAACATAGGTTCTTTCATTTGGTTTCTGCCCACAAAATACCCTACCTCTTGTTCTTTTTGACTGCTCCTACATCAATCATAATTATAATAAATAATACTGAAATAAGTCTAGCTGAAGTGCTCAAAAGTGATGTTTTTTTAAAACTGGATAAGGAAATATAAAAACACAGAAAATGAGTACGCAGCTGCACACACTGGAATAATTCTAGGTTTTAGTATTGTTATTGACATTTCTTAAATCGTATCAATTTATATGTAGAAAGATTTTATTTCATTAACAGTTGTAGTTTTATAGTAAGTTGCTGAAAGGAATTGCTTTATTTTTAATGTACACAATTCTTCTAGACATCACAAAAAACATAATGCCAAACTGTTGGCATTCTTTTCTTTTTTTTAACAAATTACCACAAACATAACAAATGTGAATAATACTTCAATACCAGTCACTATTTCTAAGTAATAAACATATATTTTTATTTTTGTGGAAATAAATTAAATGATATGGCTCTTCTTTTACAAGCATGCTTTCATGATATATAAAAACATTTTTTGAATTTTATTTTCATTAAAATGTCTGTTCTTTTGGGAAACCATTCTGAAAATCAGGATTCTTTCAGTAATAGCTCAATCGTATCATTCCTGATCCAATTAATTTTTTAAGCTCATCAAAAAACAATACAATTGTTTGCTAAAATTACGTATGTTGAAAATATCCTTCATATCCAAAGTCAAATTTATTTAAGCCAGTGTCTCACACTGGAAAATTATACTTCGCCACACTAAACTTGTGTAAAGGAAATTATAACTGACATACTAAGAGGACTTTTTAGCTCACCAAACAACAGAAGTCAATGAAAGTTTCCTTTCAGAAAGTTGGTGCTTTTTAAAAATAAAGGTAAAAAACTTTTAAATTGTAAGAATTTCTTTTAAGATTATATCAAAAAAGTTTTCTATATCTATTTAATAGGATTTTGACCTACTGTAGTTTAGAAATTACATGCCTCAAATATAAAATATAGCTCTTTAGTACTGTCTTCAATACCACTTACACAGACAGTTCTGTAAGACTAGAAGCAGTTTTATAAGACGGCAGCACTTGGTAGATATCTAGCCATTTCTCCTTCTCTGAAAACTTGCCTGCCTATGGAAGGTATAAAACTGCAATATAATCTCAGACTCCAACTTTACTCCTAGAAAATGTACACACACAGAACAAAGGAACAAAAGGTAAGAGATCACGATCATATACAAAGCAGAAGAAAGTGCAACAGCATGTCTTCCTTCCTGTAGGATACAGCAAAATGACTTTTTTTGTATTGTTTTGAAATCAAAAAGCACTCAAGTGTTTTTGTTAGATCTCCTTTCTTTCATTACTACTGGTACTAGTACTTTTTAAAAAATTTATTTATTTACCTTTGGCTGCGTTGGGTCTTTGTTTCTGTGAGAGGGCTTCCTCCAATTGCGGCAAGTGGGGTCCACTCTTCATCGCAGTGCGTGGGCCTCTCACCATCGCGGCCTCTCCTGTTGCGGAGCACAGGCTCCAGACGCGCAGGCTCAGTAGTTGTGGTCCACGGGCCCGGATGCTCCGCGGCATGTGGGACCCGCCCAGACCAGGGCTCAAACCTGTGTCCCCTGCACTGGCAGGCAGATTCTCAACCACTGCGCCACCAGGGAAGCCCAGTACTTCTTTTTTAAATACAAGCTTTTGAAGGGCTTGTATTATGAACCAGGTCTCAAAGCAGTTTAAATACCCCTCATAGAAGCCTTTAAGACTTTACTAAATGTCAAACAACAATTAATATAAAGGTTACATTTTCTGTCTGAGAAAGAATCAGAGCATTTCAATCTTTAAAACTGCAGCTGATAATTTTCTTAGATATTTTGTAATCAGTAAAAATTCTCTTTGATACTTTTAATAGACTACATATTTGGCATGTGATTCAGTAAAAAATTAAACTTCTCTTGAATTTTGAAAAACATAATGTTTTTCTGTTTTATAACTGGACATTACTTCTAATAAAACACACATTTACAGTACAGTTGACTAAATTACTGCAAATAAAACTAATTTTAACCTATAAACCTTCACACTTTTAAGTCAAGGACATTTATTTTACTTTAGCATAACTTTCAAGCACCCTGGTTTAATTTCAGAGAACCTGCAGAAATGAAAAAAAGTTATTTTAAAGATAAGAATTTCAAACAGATTAAGAAACATAATCTTGTAATCAAGTCAAGTGCCTATGGTAAACATAATATTCACTATCAAAACACTCTCCTTTAAGTTAAATCCAGCACTGATATCTATGTTTATGTTCCTTTTAATCTACTGTCAAAATAAATACATGACTAAGGCTGGGGGTTATTCCTAATTTAGTAGTTATTACAATTTAAGATTTTTTAAAATTCTCAAGCCTGAATTTGACCCTCATGAACAACAGCAGGCTGCATGAAGGAGAAGACAATGTCTGCATTACATTATTTCTATGCATTGTAACAGTACCAAGAAATCTCTAATAGGTAAGTCTGATTCATCAGGCCATGAAATGCTTTCAACTCCCTCACTGTGAAATTTAAAGAAACACAAGTCTCTAAAACAGATCATTAATCCCAACATGATAATGTTGTGGTCTAACTACTCCTTTTGTAAAAGTAACTCTAAAATGTCATCTATTTTCATGCTCAGAATTAACACTACCATTTTCTATAATATAGCCAACATTTTATTACATGACATAAACAAAATATGCTACACTCATTGAAACTGGAAGTAAGGGAAGGAGGGTACTTAGATTCCTCCTAACCACTTAATGAAAAAGGACATTTCATGTTTGTCAGCTAAGATCAATAATGGCACTTAATTTATGAAGATGTATAAATTCATAACTGACTGGAGATTTCCACTAATGTTTAAATATATCCAAATTATAACCACATTTTAGCAGAAGCTCCAACTCCTTCCAAAATCCACAGACATGTTATTTCTTTTCAAAGGAATTAATTAAACAGCAACCTTAAGCTATGATATGTATAATCTAACTACCTTGAATGATACATTATCAAAAAAACACAAATATACTTATTTTCTTTTAGATTTTTTTTTTTTTTTTCTGTACACGGGCCTCTCCCTGTTGTGGCCTCTCCCGTTGCGGAGCACAGGCTCCGGATGCGCAGGCTCAGCAGCCATGGTTCACGGGCCCAGCCGCTCCGCGGCATGTGGGATCTTCCCGGACCGGGGCACGAACCTGTGTCCCCTGCATCAGCAGGTGGACTCTCAACCACTGCGCCACCAGGGAAGCCCTTCTTTTAGATTTTTAATTTATGATAGAAATAGTTTTGTCGAATGATTACTTCAATAACAAACATTTTTCTTTCATTTCTGGTTTAGTGGACATCATAAATCTAGAAAGGAATGTTATATATCATAATCTAGTCATGAATTTATGGCTAGAATCAGATGGTTAAATTTAGTTAACTATTTTAACAAATTGTTCTGAGCAAACTATTAGTGTTTACCATCTGCATATGGGCAACTGCCATTATCAATAACAGAAATCTATACTCACCTGAAGCTATGGCTTGTGAGGTATTTAATGACAGCTGGTTTGATGCGAGCAACTCCTCCCTGGCTGTGGTTTCCTCTCCCCGTAATCACAGAAAGATAGGGCTTACCACCATTCTGCTTAAATTCTGTTACAACAGGAATTGGAATCGTTAAAATTGATCTATCTTACATTCTCAACAGAAAACAAACCTTTACTCAAACACGTATGAAATAATTTTCATGAGGATTTAGAGATTTATCATTTCAAAAATCCCCAAATTAATGTTTTTATATGTACTGTTTCACCTACACTTTAAGTATGGAAGCTTCCTAGCAACTCATCCACCTAAAGACTTAAGTGGGACTTCTCCTGTGGGGAGAGAGATTTCCATGTGCTATCAGAATTTCTCTCTGAAATAATGATAACAACAATAATATTAATGATACTTAACAATTATTACACACATGGAGTCAGGCATTGCTTTAAGTGACTTATATTTATTAACTAAGAATCTTTACAACAACTCTATTACTCTGAAGCCACCCAGCTTTGGTCTGATTAGCAGCTCTGCCACTAAATGACTGTGTGATAGGACCATGGACAATTACTTAGCCTATCTGTGCCTATTTCCTTAATAATAAAATGGGGTATAAGGCAACTGCTTTATAGAATATCATCCTCAGGAAGAGCCATTAGCAAATCCACTAATTATAGCATGGACTGCACTCTTACTGCTAAAGATAATCAATTATTAACTTAAGAAAATCTTCCAAACAGATGATTTTAAAATAGCGAATGAATCTGAGACTCTTAAAAGACCACAGCTTCTGCTTTGGAAATGACCTTGTGAAAATCAAGTATATAAATCCTGAAAGTCAGTAATAGCTACAATAAAATAACAAAAAAACCTTGTTAATAATAGGAGTTGATTTAATAATTCAATAGATACTTGTTCCTCAGTCATAAATAGCACAAGTTTTGGGCTTCCCTAGTGGCACAATGGTTGAGAGTCCGCCTGCCGATGCAGGAGACACGGGTTCATGCCCCGGTCCGGGAAGATCCCACATGCCGCGGAGCAGCTGGGCCCGTGAGCCATGGCCGCTGAGCCTGCGCGTCCGGAGCCTGTGCTCCACAATGGGAGAGGCCACAACAGTGAGAGGCCTGCGTACCGCCAAAAAAAAAAAAAAAATAGCACAAGTTTTGACCTTTAGCATAAAATACATATACACATAAACATTCCATATTCTGCTCAGTAAGTTGCCCTAAGACTCCATCAGATCCACAAACAGATTGTTTTTCGAGTCTCATATCTCCAGGGCAATATTTAGACTAGAATTTTAGTGGATATGTTGCTCCTGCATTTATAATTCCTTCTTTGCTTAAGATCCACCTCCATAACTGCAAGCAACATTTTGTTCAAAATTCAACTCTCTCTGGGTGATGGCTATACATGGGTATTCACTTTGTAAAAAGTTTTTATGCTATACAATAATTATTTGTGCATTGTTCTTTATGTATGTGATATTATAAATAAATGCTTACTCTAAAAAAAAGTATCTCAACTAACCATAATTCAGCTATCACTCCTTCACTACCGCTCCTCTCATCAGTTAAGTCAGTTATTTGCAGCATTTCACCTTTCAGTAGTTTACTTACTGCTCTGAAAATGTTCTCACATGCCTCAAGGTAGGGTGTCAGAGGATGTTTATTGAATTAATTAATATAATATGCTTAGGTTCCCAAATTTCAGGTTAATCCTGCTTATCACCTTTTTTAACTGATTTTTAAGCATATCTCAGATTTCTTATCATTTCAGCTGTAAATATTTCAGTATGTATTCAAAAAGATAAGGACTCTTTAAAAAAAACATAACCACAATGTCACCATTATATGGTACAAAGTTAAAAATAGCTCCTTAATATGTTTCTAAAAATGGCTAAAAATGTCCCTCAGTAGTCTCAAAAAAATGTTTTTACTGTGATTTGTTTGAATCAGGGTTGAAACAAGTCTCCACACATTGTATTTGGTTAATATATTTCTTAATTTTTAATCTAAAGGTTCTCCTTCTCCTGTGTGTGTGTGTGTGTGTGTGTGTGTGTGCGCGCGCGCACGCTTTCTTTTCTTATCTTTTTTTTTTACAATTCGTTGAAAAAATTAGATCATTTATCCTAGATATTTACAGTCTGGATTTTGCTGACTGTATCCCCATGGTGCCATCTAACATGTTCCTCTGTTCCCTATAAATCTGTATAAAGCAGTAGTCAGATCTAAAGGCTCTACCTGCGTCTGGTTATTTAGGGGCAAAAGAAGCTTCATGAGTAGTAGTGGTGTATATTTCAATAAGAAGACACAAAAGGGTCAGATATCTTTTTTTTTTTTAAATTCATCCCCAATTTTGACAATCATCTTTTATGACTAAAAGCAATGCGGGGCAGAGCCACAGATTTTTCCCCTGGACACATTTCTATTCAACAATACTACCATCTGCTGGTGATGTCAGTAACTACAGGCTACCACAGGTAGCACGCACAAGATGGGCTTTGGCTTCCAAAAAGGGTTTGTATCTTGAGTCTGATCCAATATCACCTTACACAAATTATTTAACACTTTTATTCTCATAATTTTTTCTATTGAGATAAAATTCACCTAACATAAAATTCATGATTTTAAAATGTACAATTCAGTAGTTTTTAGTACATTATTACAATGTTGTGTAACCATCAACACGATCTAATTCCAGAACATTCCATCATCTCAAAAAGAAATTCTGTTCCTGTTAGCAGTCAATCTCCATCTCCCCCTTTCCAGTCCCAGCAAACATTAATGTACTTTCTGTTTCTATTGATCTGCCCATCCTAGACATTTCATGTACAATAAATGGAAATCGTGTAATATGTGGCCCTTTGTATCTGGCTTCTTTCACACTGCATAATGTTTACAAGGTTCACCCATGTTGTAGCACGTATCAGCATTTCATTCCTTTTTATGGCTGAATTATATTCCATTGTATGGATATACCACATTTTTTCCATTCACCAGTTGATAGATTTGGGTTGTTTCCACCTTTTGGCGATTATGAACATTCATGTACCAGCTTTTGTGTGGATGAACTGTGTTTTCAATTATCTTGTGTACAAACCTAGGAGCAGAACTGCTGGGTCATATGGTAGCTCTGTGTTTAACCTTTCAAGGAATGTCAACCTTTTCCACAGTGGTTGTACCATTTAACATTCCCACCAGCAATATATGAGGGTTCCAATTCTCTATATCCTTACTGACACTTATTATCTTCCACTTTATTAAACTGTTTATATCATCAGTTTCCTTATCTATAAAATGAGAGGAATACCTACCCTTTATTCAGTCATTTATTCAAAAGTTTTTTAAAGTGGTGAATGAAAGGCTCAATATACAATAATGATTCAATAATCATCATTGACTCAACTCTTGGCCAAAAAGATGGACATTTAATAATCAATTATACAACAAACTTTTTATAAGTACTGTGATACAGAGGAGTACTATGAGAGGCTTTCAATAGGAAGCCTAATTTAATCTGGAGGTTAACAAATGATAATGTAGATAAACATAAAGAAAAGGAGAAGAAGCAAAACACGAGATGAGAATGTAGAGACAGGCCAAGGAACAATTATGTAGGGATCTGGGAATTTATGCTAAATGAAACATAGCAACCTGTACTTTTTATCACAATGCTAACCATTTATGTAACTATTTATTCACTGTCATCTATCCTACTAGACAGCAAACTCCATAAAGGCAGGGATTGTGTGTCTTTTTCACTGCTTTATCCCTGATGTCTAGAATATAGAAGATCATCAAATTTTACTGAGTAAATGATTTACTCATCCTCTATAGACAAAATATTCCCTTATAATACTTCCATATAATACTTCTACTTTTCTTTTCTCCAGATTAAATAATGTATTTAAACCG
>NW_006779907.1:0-917 GCF_000442215.2 Lipotes vexillifer | reverse complement strand
TGCCCTAACACGTACACGAAACTTCAGCCGTTGTCGTACCCTAACCTGTACCCTAAACCGTCCACATTCCCTAAACATACCCCGAAGCCTTACCCTAACCCGTGCCCTAATCCTAGACCGTACGCAAACACTAACCCATGCCCTAACACGTACACTAACCCTTAACCGTTGTCGTACCCTAACCTGTACCCTAAACCGTCCACATTCCCTAAACATACCCCGAAGCCTTTCCCTAACCCGTGCCCTAATCCTAGACCGTACGCTAACACTAACCCATGCCCTAACACGTACACTAACCCTTAACCGTTGTCGCACCCTAACCTGTACCCTAATGCATCCCCGTTCCCTAACCCTAACCCTAAGCCTAACCCTTACCCGAAGCTTTACCCTAACGCGTGCCCTAATCCGAACCCCTATGCTAACACTACCCCGTGCCCCAACACGTGCACTAACCTTAAACCGCTGACAAACCCTAACTTGTACCCAAAACCGTCCCCATTCCCAAACCCTAACGATAACCTTATCCCTAACCGTTCCCCGAAGCCTTACCCTAACCCGTACCCTAATCTTAACCCGAACACGAACACTAACCCGTGCCCTAACACGTACACGAAACTTCAGCCGATGTCGTACCCTAACCTGTACCCTAAACCGTCCCCATTCCCTAACCCGAACCTTAACCCTAAACCTTACCCGGAGCCTTACCCTAACCCGTGCCCGAATCCTAAACTGTACGCTAACACTAACCCGTGCCCTAACACGTGCACTAAAACTTAAACGTTGTCGTACCCTAAACTCTACCCTAAACAGTCCCCGTTCCCTAACCCTCACCCTAAACTGAACCCGAACCCTAAACCTTACCCACAGCCTTACCCTAACCCGTGCCCGAATCCTAAACTGTACGCTAACACTAACCC
>NW_006779906.1:0-994 GCF_000442215.2 Lipotes vexillifer | reverse complement strand
TTTCGTTGAATTCATTCAATTCCAAATATTTGACGGGGGGGAAATATGACAGTGGAGAAAGCTGAAAGACACCTTAACCAAGTGATCAGGTTCACGTCACCTGGAAGGGGACAGAGGGACATCGTGTACCCCTGACGTGATGCAATGAAAAGGGCACCTCCTTTCTCAGGTATTCTTACCCCCCAAGTCTGTACTACTTTTCCAACTTTTCCGTGAGCCTAAAATTCTTTCAAAGAATTTTCCAAAATTTCAAAATAGAAAGTTAGAGTATTTGTGGGCCTTCTTGCATATGTGGAAGGCACTGATCTTTACACTGGGGATACATGCCTTCATGGAACTAATGTTCTCATGGGAGAGAAGACACAAACCAACCCAATGCTTGCATCTATGTCAAGTAATAAGGGCTGGGAAGCAAAAGAAGGAAGGACAAAGGGTCAGGGGTGAAGGGCCGGGGGCAGCTGGTGGCTGGCGGTCAGGGCAAGCTCTCTGTGAAGGTGACTAATGGCAGGGCCGTGAGTGGCTGAGGGGGGCACACAAACTCATTCATTAATAAGTAACATCGTGTGATGGATCGTGCTCAGTGCTGTGGGCAGGAAGCAGGGGAGGGGGCTGGCAGCACGGAAAGGGGGTGTGTGTGCTTTTCAAACAGAACGTGTGTGTGACACAGGTCTTGCTGGGCAAGTGAGCAGAGGCCAGAGGAGGGGAAGGAGTGCGAATTTCTGGTGGAGGGAACAGGACGTGCAAAGGTCCAGAGGTGGGCTTCTCGCTCACAGCACTGAGTACAATGGGACACACAGTGTTACTTATTGACTGAATTTTTTTCTCTGCCTTCCTGGAAGGTAAGCACTGCGAGGGACACAGAATCTGCTCACTGCTGTGTCCGCAAGCGCCTGGCACATGGCGGGCTCTGGGATAATATGTTGGTTTAATGAGCTTTCTCCACTGTCATATTTCCCCCCCGTCAAATATTTGGAATTGAATGAATTCAACGAAA
>NW_006779905.1:0-7432 GCF_000442215.2 Lipotes vexillifer | reverse complement strand
ATTTTTTTTTTTTTTTTTTTTTTTTTGCGGTGTGTGGGCCTCTCACTGCTGTGGCCTCTCCCGTTCCGGAGCACAGGCTCGGGACGCACAGGCTCAGCGGCCATGGCCCACGGGCCCAGGCATCCAGTAATTTTTTAAGGAATAACTTTTGCTCTAAATTGGAGACTCTGTTCTTTAAGTGATTTTAAGTTTGATGCAAATAGCTTTAGAGTTTGCAGAATGCCCTTTCCACCTGGGGTGACAGCAAAGTCTGGAGTAACATGTGTTTATTATTTAAAGTATTTCATTGAATCAACTCTGCACCAACAGAAGACACACCCCGCTCTGAACTCCAAGCAGTTTTTTCTACCTGCCAAATGAGTTTCTATATTGTGATCCAGGCAAGCTGTCAAATCAATTCTTACAAACCCACTTAGAGTTAAGTGCTTATCTGCAGAACATTATGAATGTGCAGCAGATAATGGAATGGATGCTGTAAATGTTTTGATGTATTTCCCCAGCCTGAGTCAGAAGTGCCAATTGGAAGAGACAGGTAATGCTGCAGTAAATTAATTCAGACTTGTTTCAAGACTCAAAGTCTTCGCATGTGGACACATTTGAAGTTAGTGGGACATGCTGAACATAACCCTGGACCAACTAGTTTTAAATAAACTGTATCTCAATGTTGTTTATTCATTTGTTTGTAGTTTAGATGATGTCTGAGTGAGACCTGCACTCAGAATTCTCCTCCATACCTAGAAGTTGTGAACATTCAGTTCACAACAATATAGGTTCATTTACACAGCGAAATCTGCATATTGGCTGTGCCCATCGTTGTCGAAGCCCTGACTCAGTCTGTATAGTGACATGATCTTAGAATGACCTGCTCAGCCAGCTCTTTACTGTTTACTTTGTGATGATCAAATATCTGCAGAGCAGTTTTCTTTCGTGGCTGTTCAGGCTTTAAGTTCCAACTTTCACTCACAGTTTAACAGGCATCATTTGCCTATAATTATTCAGTCTTTTGCTTTCCTGGCATAACCTGCATCTCCTGTGGAGATCAACTCAAAGGTTTCTAAAAGAAATGCTTACCAATCTTCTGTTTGGGGGAACTTGGAACATTGTTTATTGTTTTTCTTCTTTTGTGAAATGCATCCAATATCAAAAGAAGAATTAACAGCGTAAATGTTGTAAACCAAAGAGTTCACCTCTGCCTCTCTCCAGGCATAGTGTTCAATCCAACACTCAAAGTGTGTTCGATTGAACACTCAGCTTGGGTAAAAGGTGAAGGCGGAATTGTGGCAGATGGAGGGAGGGGCTACCATGAAGTTAACCTTCTTGTCCAGGACTGGACCCCAAATGAGTTTTGCATATAAATAGGAAAAAACTTAACACTAATATTCACACCTTTACTCTTGTATTTGGTTTTCTTTATCAGTACTTTCTCTTAGAAGATCCACAGATGAGATAGTAAGTGAAACTGATATGCTTCCCAATGCTCCCAGCACAGCTCAGCATGGATTAGTGGCTATTTACACTACTCTGTTGTTTGATTTTTTTTAAAGGAGGCTCTTTCTGTTTGATCTTATGAATATTTCAGAATTGAGTTGTTCACACATGTCTGTTGTCTCCTGTGATTAAATTGCCTGGTATGTTTTGTGTGCTTAGTTAGTTCAGTGGTGCCCAGTTCCTGAGCCCTCGCTCTGTGCTGGCACCTGAAGAGAGTAAGACGCTGATCTCCAACCTTCCCCTAAATGAGTTTACTCTGAGCAGAGACATCCTCACATGTGATTATGAACCAAAGAAGAATATGTTCGGTGACATATTGAACTATTCAAAATATACAAACTGCAACCCTGTTCAAATGGAGAAGAAATCAAATCCAACTCAGCTTTCATATAGGAGATGGAACTAGGTGTGAGTTTTTCCTTGAAGAATGGGTGGAATTTTCCTTAAAGTATAAATGGAAGCATCTTTTCTTAGAGAATGTATTTTATATCTTCTATAAAAATGATCACTTGAGAGAGAAGTTAAAAGATTAGAAATTATATCTTATTTAAATGGTTTATTAAAAGACAGAAGGTAGTTCCCTACCATCTTGTAAACTGAATTTTCTCACTCTTAACTATGGTGAGGAAAGGCGTGGTGATGGGAAGGCCATTATGACAGAAGAGGAAAATAATTAGAATGATGTCTAAAAAGGTGTATTTATGTATTTTTAACATAAATTTTCCACAGAATATGTCAACATTTTCTTTACAAGCAGGGTCTCCACATTATGTATCCATAAATAAGAAGGTGAAATCAAGATTAACAAAATCTGAGCTAAGTAATTACTCTATTTGCTGACCCTAACTCATACACAAACTGTGGTATAGATGTAATATAATATTATTTATGTTGCTTTTTATAGGATATTGTCATGGTATTAGTACTTAGTCATACTAACACATCATTATACTTATAATACAAGAAAAGATTCTCTAAGTTTAAAGTATCGTATTTATTCTTTTTTAAAAAATGAAGTTTTATTATTATTTTGGCCACGCGGCTTGCAGGATCTTAGTTCCCTGACCAGGGATCGAACCCATGGCCCTTGCAGTGGAAGTGCAGAGTCCTAACCACTGGACCACCAGGGAAGTCCCTGTATTTATTCTTTTTATAGATATTGTATACATCTTTTTTTCATATGAGATAGAATAAGAAATGTATTACTAGAGTTCATATACAAGTCCAGCAAATGTATCTGGCATTAGAGCTGCAAGTTTATGTTCTCTCCTGAACACGTGTAGTTCCTGTAGAAATGTGTCAGAACTTTATATTCAGTGCATTTAATCTTAGGAAAACAGTTACCACAATTTCCTTTAGATCAATGGAAAGTAATTGCTTTAAAAGGCAAGCGTAATACTTCTCTTTTTCCTCTTAGGTGTTATTCGTCATGTTGGAGATGCCTTGAAGGACCATGCATCTAAGTCTCGAGGGAAGATATGTACCATAGGTATCGCCCCTTGGGGAATTGTGGAAAACCAGGAGGACCTGATTGGAAGAGATGTAAGTCCTGGGAGCTCCCTGTATGTGACTTCTCATAGAGGTGATATCAAAAGAGTAAAATAAAATTAGAATTCAAACTATGCATACTGGATTACTCTGTCAGTCCCCACCTTCCAAAATGAAACTGATACTAGGAATAGTTATGAGAGACTATTTATTTTCCAGAATCTATCTATGTGAACTCCATGTCAGTTCTTAGGATTAGGAAAGGTCCTAAGTAAGACTTATCAACTACCCTCTTGGTTTGAATCAAGCAATGGTCTTTTATCACCCATCAGATTTTGCAAGTGTTCTTGGCACAGTTATGTTAAGATTAATTAACAGCATGAATTCATTGACTGATACATAAAATGAGGACTTTCCTCACCCCAGGTCTCCAGCTTCTTTATTTGAGTGCCCTTCACCTAGGACAGGAGGCTACAGAGGGAGATTCTTTCCATTCGAACTTGTGGCTTCCCTGGTTGGCCTTTCTTTTGCTAAATGCTTGGGTGAGGAGTGGCACAGTTGGGATCCTTATTTCCTGCTCTGGAGCTACTCAGAAGCCCTTGACCAAACTCAGCAGGTTGTTAACCTTTCTTTCCTGTTCTGATGTCAGGAGCCACACACTGACCAATCAATCAACAGTTTTGCCAGAGAGAATTTGGTCCTATTTTTTCTGAGTCACTGTCTTATTTCCAGGGTCTCCTTTTCGTTTGTTTAAAACCACAAACAGGTCATTCCCCACCTACCTTCTAGGGTTTTTCTCTCCTACTAACAACCAGACTTTTTCCCCTATGTAATACTTTCCAAAATTCCACTGGTATGAGTTAGACTGTGTACAGATTGCCATGCATTATTTATTTCTTTTGTCCCCAATAATTTTAGCAATTAATTATTTATCAATGCTTCTCTATATCAGATCAATACAATCCTCCATTCCCAATCAAGGCCTGCCATAGAGTAATAAATGTGCTTCGCAGTTCTCTCTAAGTAACATGAAGTCTGTCTGAGTCACAAAAAAAAAAATTTTTTTTTTTTTCATCAGAGAGGTTGAGAAGTAACTGGTCCTAAACTGCTTCTTCTGTTGTGTTGCAGTATAATGAAACCATCTTATTTCAGTGCAACACAGCATGTGCACTTTTTTAAAATGCAATGCAAAATACTTTGAATTTAAAAATCAAAGATCATGAAATGGAAGCAGTAAATAAACACTCTTTGAATCCTTCAGAACTTTATTTAAGTGATAAATAACTTTATTTTAAGTGATAAGAAATGTCCATATCTATGCTACCAAATTACATGTAGAAACACGAATTTATCCAGAATATGTAGAATAAGGAATGAGATAGTTTTATCAGTGTAATATTCTCTTAACTAAAATGTACTTGCTGTTTTGTATCATACAAAAATTGAATATCTCAAGCAGCAATTCCCAAAGTGTTATGTTGGCAGAACTGACTGGAAAAGTAATACTAATTTTTTCAAAGTATCTGGGACTAGTCTTTGATGGAATATATTTGGGTTAACATTTGCCTTAGATTCCAAGTTGGCTTTTAAGTATATATCAGTTGCGAACTAGAACAAATACAGTTCTTAAAGAATTAGAATATGCTAAAATGCCCCCTAATACCAAGAGCATCTAATAGTTCATTTTATTAACAAATGAATTAACTACTTAAAATGTCGTGATGATTCAGAAGTCATTTTTAAATGTTCATAGTTTCAACATCTCTCTTGTAAACCTGAGTTGTTATTATTCAATTTTGTGGGGGGAAAACCGTTTTGGAACTTTCTCATGCAGATGAACTATGAATAAATGAAGGCTGATTATTTCTTTATTCAAGATAGAGTAACCATATAATTACCTCAGTTGCCTAATCATTTGCAGAGAATGCTGGCCTACTGCCTTTCTGTGTCATTTTGTTTGTCTTCTAATTCTGTATGATTGTGGAAAGACAATACTTATATTGTATTTACTTGCCTTGCTGGGTTGGGTGAATCACCCCTAATTCATTTTCCTCCAATTCTAGCTTTTTTTCTCTGATTTCACCTCCTCATGTGCTCCTCTTTTTCATTCTTCTTTTCTTTCTCCCTGTATTTCTTACCTGTTCTATGCCAATAGGAACTTACATATGCCTGTGCCAACGGGACTTACTTACATTGTCTGACTTCAAAACTAGTCTTGATCCCAGTTCAGGGAGCAGAAAAAGGCACTTATAAGTTCAATAAAATGTGCACATTCATTGTCCCTGCTCACAGCGGTCTAATAAAGGCAAGCCATGGCTCACAAAGATCCAAGCGAACTTGCGGAGAGACCGAGAAGAGGAAGTAAAATTGGCAGGTTGTAGAGAGCACAGGAAAAACAATCGTATTTTCATTTTTAGTAAATCTTTGACCAAGATCTATTGAATTTCAACCACTCTGGCATGCTTTTCCCCCAAAATTGGGAAACCACAATACACATAGGACTTCTCAGGCTCTTATATAATAAGAGTTTGTTTTTCAAGTTGTAAATTATTTGGAGCAAAAGTGCTGTTTTTTGTGAGGTTTTTTTAATTCAATTTTTTTTTTTTTTAATCTGTGTACTGACCTATTTAGGTGATTTGCTTTCCAATCGTGATTTTCTCTTTCCTATAGATTCTTTCCTCTTTTCTATTTATTTATTTATTTATTTGTTTATTTATTTATTTATTTAGCTGCACTGCGCGGCTTGTGGGATCTTAGTTCTCTGTCCAGGGATTGAACCCAGGCCCTCGGCAGTGAAAGCAAAGAGTCCTAACCACTGGACTGCCAGGGAATTCCCAAAAGTGCTGTTTTTGGTACACAGGATTTATGACATAGTTTGAGGGACATTTAAATATGTGTTTATTATTCTAATGTATAATTTAAATGATAGTTTAAAAGGAATATGATGTTAGGCTGTCATAAAAAGAAGTATTTGAATGAAATATGTAGTCACTGGTAAAAATCTCCCTAAAATTCATTAAAACAGAAGTGTTGTCTGGTAAGCTTCTTAAGTAGTTACAATAATTTTCATAGCTAGCTTGATTTAATACCTTCTATCCTTTTTCTTCCATTTTATATAAACAAGCACACATGTAATAAACATCAAAAAGGAAACCTTATAGGATCAGACATCAGGTAGCAGAGAAAAACAACCAACATACTATTAAAAATCCTGACCACTTCAGAATTCTATCAAAATGCAATCATTTGAAAAAATAGGATTGTTGCATTTTTGGTCAAGTCTATGTCTATGTTCCAGAATAAGATTGAAGTGGCACAAAATAAATGTCAAGGGAAATCCAGGAAATTTACTTGAAATAAATAAAAAAATAAGGATAAAAGAAAGGTTCTATATCTTATGCCAGATATTTTATTACAGTAGATTTATATCCAGACCAATAGAAAATATAGATCATTTTATTTCTGTGGGGCTGGCTCTCAGATGAGCACTTTTAGAAGCTGAAAATTCAAGTACTACTAGAGTCATTTTATTGATAGAAGTAGTAGACATCACAGTTGCTATTCATCTTAGAATTTGAACATACCTCTTGATCATACTATAGTAACTACAGTCGAGGGATTTTTTAACCAAGTGTCTGAATATAAAACTATTTTCTTATGTAGCAGCTCAAGTTGGGAGGTGGATGGTGAAGCCTCTACACGTTGGGGATGGAGACAAAGAAATGTGGAATGAGAAGAGGCTCTTCTGTAACCCTTTTGAAAGATGCATGATCCTCCCAACTCAGTGATAGAACTAGCCTGATTCTTTAAATTTAAATACCTTCAACTCTGTTTAACCAAATCTTTCAATTAAGAGATAGAAACAACAGACTTTGGTGAAGAATAATGCTATGAATACTGAGATAGTAACAATCTTTTGCCCTGCCATTAGACCTGAAAACGAATATTGTTCAGCTCTTAGGGTTAACTCCACCTCTGTGATGTCTCCATATTATTCCTACTGCTCTTCTCTTCTATGGCAACCCATAATCCTATACTTCCATCAAACTAAGCTCAAGGCTCCCTTCCACAAGGCGGACTTCACCCACAATATCATATGCCTGATGGTAGTTCTCCCACAACTGTCTTTTTCTCCAACTTAATTAAAAACTCCTCAAAATTAGGGATTAAATTATTTTCTTTGTTTGATGGTAACCACTAACATAATACTTTGCATGAACATAAGGCCTTGACTTGTCACTTAAACTCTATAAGATTTGATTTCTTCATCTCTAAGTTGACTATAAAACATTTGCTCTATTTTATACAACTTCGATTAGCATAATCATAATAGTAATTTTAATTTATTGAGCTCATATTTGAGGAAGCTCTCTGTGATTGTATATATTAGCCTGCTGAGATATGTCTTATTCCATAAAAAAAAAAAAAAAAAAAAAAAAAAAAAAAAACCAAAATC
>NW_006779904.1:0-1840 GCF_000442215.2 Lipotes vexillifer | reverse complement strand
ATAAAGCAGAAACTAACACACCATTGTAAAACAATTATACTCCAATAAAGATGTGAAAAAAAAGAATCTGCCTGGCAATGCAGGGGACATGGGTTCGAGCCCTGGTCCGGAAGATCCCACATGCAGCAGAGCAAATAAGCCCGTGCACCACAACTACTGAGCCTGAGAGCCGCAACTATTGGAGCCTGCACGCCTAGAGCCCGTGCTCCGCAACGAGAAGCCACCACAATGAGAAGCCCGTACACTGCAACGAAGAGTAGCCCCCGCTCGCCACAACTAGAGAAAGCCCGTGAACAGCAGTGAAGACCCAACACAGCCAAAAATAAATAAATAAATAAATAAATTCATCTTTTAAAAAAATGAGTACATCATTGAAAGTGCACTTACACTCATGAGGTCATCTAGACAGGTAGGCAGAGAATGGAGGAGGGTCTCGTAAGAAGCCATAGAAAAAGGCCCGGACCCCAGAGGTGAGAGTGGGGCCTCACAGTTGGGTGTTCCTGGGATTACTTATGTAGGGAAGGGGCCATTTGGTGAGATGATTCCTTCCCCCAGGAGATGCAAATCAGTGGGCTCCTGGGGTTGCGGGGAGAGGGATGCTTGTCTTCTTGTCACTCATTGTTTAGGTCTCAGTAACTCAAGAGGGCTTTGCTGGGGCTCCCAAGTACGAGGAGTGACAGAGAACCTCTGCCCCCTGGAAGCAGGTGTGCATCCCGAGATACCCCAATGATGTCACATCTTGTGAGCTGCATTATTGGTTGCATGTTACTCTTTCTGCTCATTCCCCGTTATTATCCCCAAATCTTTAGACATGCTTTGTCTGTGTCCATCTAGTCTCAGCTCTGCTATGGGAAATTAATCAAAAACTAGTGTGTCTACCCTGTTGTTGAAGAGTTGGGGACACGGAGCCTCCCAAGCTCAGCATGGCAGGGGCGGCAGCCAGCAGTGGGAGGTCCCTAAGACAGAAATGGGTCTCTTGTTCCAGAGCAGGGGTGTCAAGTTCAAGCTCTCCTCTCCACAGGGACAGGCTCATTCTACAGCCAGGCTTAAAGAAACCTGTTTTGATTATTTTAGCGGAATCTGGTCTTTTCTTTAGAGTTTTTTTCCCCACGTTTGATTGTAAGGTCCATGAAACCACACTTAACTGTCTTTACCCCCTTGGTGTCCAGGTGGTAGTAGGCCCTCCATAACTGTTAGTTTCATAGGTGAATGAATGTATATAAAGCATTGAGCTATGTACCCTGTGATCCTCAAAGAGTTCACAGTTCAGTGATGGGGACCAGATTTGTACACGACATATGGCAGAGAGGCAAGAGCGCTCTAGGTTACCTGACAGAGCTGTGAAATGCTATTTGATCACAGGGGAACGACTTCCAGTGTAGGGGCATCAAGCTGGGGACAGACTTCGTGGAGGAGAGAACATATGGCTGGGCTCAAGGGCTGGAGAGAATTTCCGCAAAAAGGATGAGTGAGACATGCCAAGCAGGGGATCAGTGGGAACAAAGACATGGAGGGGAGGCATCCCATTTCTTCAGGGGGTGACCAGGGCAAGGGTAGCGTGTGTGGACAGGAGGTGGAAGTGTCAAGCCAGAGATGAGTGCTGGGGCCCCACTGAGAAGCCCTTGCAAATGTCTTTCTCAGTGAGCAAAGCCTCTCTCATCTCAGATCCCCAAATTAATTAATTAATCTTTACCAGGAACCCCTGAGAGCTGGCACTGGCTTCTTTTTTAACTTTGTTAAAAAAATTTTTTATTGGAGTATAACTGATTTACAATGTTGTGTTAGTTTCAGGTGTACAGAAAAGTGATACAGCTATATATATATATATATATATATATAT
>NW_006779903.1:0-244 GCF_000442215.2 Lipotes vexillifer | reverse complement strand
AAAAGGGAACCCTCCTACACTGTTGGTGGGAATGTAAATTGGTACAGCCACTATGGAGAACAAAACTTAAAACATAGTTACCATATGATCCAGTCATCTACTCTGGGCATATATCTGGAGAAAACCATAATTCAAAAAGATACATGCACCCCGATGTTCACCACAGCACTATTTAGAATATCCAGGACATGGAAGCAACATAAATGTCCATCAACAGAGGAATGGATAAAGAAGATGTGGTACA
>NW_006779902.1:0-801 GCF_000442215.2 Lipotes vexillifer | reverse complement strand
ACGAACCTGTGTCCCCTGCACTGGCAGGCGGACTCTCAACCACTGCGCCACCAGGGAAGCCCATTACACTATTATTTTTATCTTGTGCTTTAACCACACTAGTCTTCCTTTTCTTTGAACCTGCTGAGCTCCTTCATATGTTAAAAGATTTGGACTTTTTTTTTTTTTTAACACTTTTCTTCAAATTAAACATGCTAAACTTCTTCCTTTGACTGTATGATTCAACTGTCACCTTCACAGAAAAGAGTTTTCCCAAAGACACTATGTAATAATCCTCATTATTTAGGTCATTTTTATTTTTTAATAAGTGCTATTTTATTTGTAGGATTTACTACTGAAATCTAACTGGTTGTTTAACTTGGTTAATCTTTTTCAACTCCATAAGAATGCAACTTCCTTTAACACACAGCTTCATCTTTTTTAATGTTGAAATCTCAGTACCTAGAATAGAACCTGGCACATAGCTGCTGTCGAGTGAATAAATTAATGAATGCCTTACAACCATATATATGAAGAAAAGTTGCATTTTTGGAACTACTGAGGGTAAGGAGGTGTGATGATGCAGAAATTACAATGGTTCCACGTGTCAAATATCTTTCAAAAGTTCAAAATAATAATAAATACCACTTCTGTAAACCCTGAATTACTCTACCATAAATACAGCAAAAAAAAAAAGTTTGCTATACACAGAAACACTTAGATCAGGGAAGAACAGTATAATCATTTCAATTAAGAAAGTTATGTGGGGCTTCCCTGGTGGCGCAGTGGTTGAGAGTCCGCCTGCCGATGCAGGGGACACGG
>NW_006779900.1:0-736 GCF_000442215.2 Lipotes vexillifer | reverse complement strand
TGCCGTGGAGCGGCTGGGCCTGTGAGCCATGGCCACTGAGCCTGTGCGTCCAGAGCCTGTGCTGCGCAACGGGAGAGGCCACAACAGTGAGAGGCCCACGTACCGCCAAAAAAAAAAAAGATTTTGTTTTAAACGAAAGGATTGTTTATTAAGGAAAGTTTTGCTTATCCAGAAAATTTACTTACGTGGACCATCTCAATTGTCAGGGATCCCTGGCAAGTAAAACGGGAGGTAGTGCATTCTCCTTGCCGATTAGTGCACAGCTTCTTCCTGTGGGCTGTTCTGCAGGCCCATTGCGGAGGTCTTGCTGCTTCTTTGTGTCTGGTGGGGCAGAGGGGGCCCCTCTAAGCCATCAAGCCCGGATCTCTGCATAATTTCCAGGAGCTTTGGCCAATGACATTTTGTCATTTCAGTCTCTTTGGAATCTCTTTGGTATCTCAACAGGGGCTGGGACAGCATTTATTTAGAAGCTGAAACCATTTCTTATCTAAAACTCATTCACACACTGCTCATTCTGGCTTGGAATGACTTTTTTAAACTTTTTACTAAAAAGCATAACAAAAAATGCAGAAAAGTACAAGTATTAAGTATACTGCTGGATGACTTTGTCCAAACTGATCTGACCATCCAGTTCAATTAAGATGTCACCAATCCCTACAACCCCCCACCACATACACACACACACACACACTCTCTCTCTCTCTCTCTCTCACACACACACACACACACACACACA
>NW_006779899.1:0-872 GCF_000442215.2 Lipotes vexillifer | reverse complement strand
ACAACAAATGCTAAAGGAACTTCTCTAGACAAAAACACAAGAGAAGGAAAAGTCCTGTAATAATGAACCCAAAACAATTTAGAAAATGGGAATAGGAACATACATATTGATAGTTACCTTAAATGTAAATGGACTAAATGCTCCCACCAAAAGACACAGATTGGCTGAATGGATACAAAAACAAGACCCATATATATGCTGTCTACAAGAGACCCATGTCAGGCCTAGAGACACATACAGACTGAAAGTAAGGGGATGGAAAAAGATATTCCATGCAAATGGAAACCAAAAGAAAGCTGGAGTAGCAATTCTCATATCAGAAAAAATAGACTTTAAAATAAGGACTATCAGAAGAGACAAAGAAGGACACTACATAATGATTAAGGGATCGATCCAAGAAGAAGATATAACAATTGTAAATATTTAGGCACCCAACATAGAAGCACCTCAATACATAAGGCAAAAACTAGCAGCCATAAAAGGGGAAATCGACAGTAACACATTCATAGTAGGGGACTTCAACACCCCACTTTCACCAATGGACAGATCATCCAAAATGAAAATAAATAAGGAAACACAAGCTTTAAATGATACATTAAACAGGATGGACTTAATTGATATTTATAGGACACTCCATCCAAAAACAACAGAATACACATTTTTCTCAAGTGCTCATGGAACATTCTCCAGGATAGATCATATCTTGGGTCACAAATCAAGCCTTGGTAAATTTAAGAAAATTGAAATTGTATCAAGTATCTTTTCCGACCACAACGCCATGAGACTAGATATCAATTATATGAAAAGAGCTGTAAAAAATACAAACACATGGAGGCTAAAAAATACACTACTTAATAATGAAGTGATCACTG
>NW_006779896.1:0-349 GCF_000442215.2 Lipotes vexillifer | reverse complement strand
CTGAAAATGCTTATTCATTCAGTTCAGCAGTATAGTCAGTTACCAGAAACCTGTACTTGTCATTCTTTTCCATGAATTCCTTGAAGATAAAACCCTTTTATAGGAACATTTTTGCAAAAACATCAGAGTACACCCAGAACTGTCTGTGAGTGACAAAACACTTAAAAATGACCGTGGTCAAAGATTTGATGAAAGTTCATAATAATGCAATTGAAAAGGGATTTTAGTCATTTCTGAGATATACATTATAAAGTAATAACTAGAATTATGACTTATAACATTATAGAAGAACACATAAGATTTTTAGAAATTTCATGTAATGTCTGAAACATTTATATTAACATATTTC
>NW_006779895.1:0-908 GCF_000442215.2 Lipotes vexillifer | reverse complement strand
GTAAAAGTGCTATTTGAATGAAATTTATTTTTAAGAAAAGGAGAAAACACTAGAAATTTTGGTAACATAGTGTAAGAGCCTGAAAAAAGTGCTCTCACTTACATTTCATTCTTTCTTTAGTCATCTTGGAGTGGGTTTTGTGGAGATCTATGGTTTTGGTCACTTTCACCCTTAGAAACAAAAATTTATGCCTCAGGATGTGTCATGCCTTGGGTGTGTCCATACAGTCTTAGCTTAAGGAGAAAATATTGTTCTAACCATTGCACACATTTTTCATTTCTCTCAGTGCCTGCTGTCTACATCAGTCTCTCTGTAGACTTGGATTGTGGGGACCAATAGTGAACACTGTATTAAAATTCATTTGACACCTGTTTGAGACTGGCCCAAAGTGCCAGCCCAAGGTCCTGGTCCCCAGGAGGTGCACAGGGGTGAGTCACTTTGGGAACCTTGGATTTTCCCACGTCTGGTAATGGACATAGGAGAAACAGATGAGAAGGAAAAAATTGTCTTTCTCCTGTAGTTACTGCTGAAGTGTTCCAAGCAAGAAATAGATAAGGAAAGGTCGTGGACAACTGGGGAACTGAAACAGAAATGATCTGGTCAGATGATTTTTAAATGATAAAACAGGCTCTGGGTCGGGAAGCAGCTTGCCCAAGGACACATAACTGGCAAATGGAGGGGCTGGGACCATTGTGAGATTCCCTAGGGTCTGGTCCTGCACTCTCTCTACAGCATTGGAGATTCTGGTGCAGCTATATGCAGCTTGGCACATCCAAAGCCTTTGCACTGCTTTCTAATCCTTTAAGAATCACTTAAGCAACAGACTTGTCTGCAAGTTCAAGTGACCTGACAGGAGTGCCCTCTTTGCAGGAACAATGTGATTGTGCTCCCTCTGCAGAGAGCAGGAA
>NW_006779894.1:0-485 GCF_000442215.2 Lipotes vexillifer | reverse complement strand
GAAACTGTGATTAAAAATCTTCCAACAAACAAAAGCCCAGGACCAGATGGCTTCACAGAATTCACAGGCGAATTCTATCAAACATTTAGAGAAGAGCTAACACCTATCCTTCTCAAACTTTTTCAAAATATAGCAGAGGGAGGAACCCTCCCCAACTCATTCTACGAAGCCACCATCACCTTGATACCAAAACCAGACAAGGATGTCACAAAGAAAGAAAACTACAGGCCAATATCACTGATGAACATACATGCAAAAATCCTCAACAAAATACTAGCAAACAGAATGCAACAGCACATTAAAAGGATCATACACCATGATCAAGTGGGGTTTATTCCAGGAATGCAAGGATTCTTCATTATACGCAAATCTATCAATGTGATAAACCACATTAACAAATTGAAGGAGAAAAACCATATGAGCATCTCAATAGATGCAGAGAAAGCTTTTGATAAAATTCAACACACATTTATGATAAAAACCCT
>NW_006779892.1:0-241 GCF_000442215.2 Lipotes vexillifer | reverse complement strand
CCTATACCCAAAACCATCCCCGTCCCCTAACCCTAACCCTACTCCTAACACTTACCCAAAGCCATAACCTAACCCGTTCCCTAATCCTAATGCCTACGCTAACACTAACCCATGTCCTAACATGTATGCTAATTCTAAAGCATTGTCAAAACATAACCAGTAACCTAAACTGAACCCATTCCCTAACCCTAACCCTAACCCTAATGCTAACACTAACACTTACCCGAAAGCTTACCCAAAC
>NW_006779891.1:0-4180 GCF_000442215.2 Lipotes vexillifer | reverse complement strand
CCCGTATCCCCTGCATCGGCAGGCGGACTCTCAACCACTGCGCCACCAGGGAAGCCCAGAAATGGAATTTTAATGAAGAGTCAGAGATAACTGAGCTCTAAAACTAGAGCTTCAGGGAAGAAAAGAATTTTCCTTGAAATACCACACTGACTGGAGGCAGATAAGAAGCCTACATAACTTGCTCGTGCTGTTAAACACTTAAACATAATTATAAATTTCTTTTATTTTTTACATTGCCAGCATAATGAAAAACATAAATGAGTCTGTACAATTCTAAAGAGTTAACTTTTTAAATGGTAAAAATAACTTATATACGCTTAGAATTCATCATGGTCAAGTTATAGGAACACATAATACAGAAGATAAAAATCCCCTAAAGACAAAGATAAGATTTAAGTAAAATATAATAGATAAAGCCACTATCTAAGAGATCTAAGCAGAAAATATAAAACCTAACTGTTAAAATCTATTCAATACTAACTAAACTTAGAACGATGAACACAGAAAGAAAACAAAATCCTCCAGCTTAAAGGAATTCAGTTCAAGATAATAGACAAGAAAAAGCTACTAGACAGTGAAAAACACCATAACAACGATAAGAACAATTTCTAACAATGCCTGATTCAGCTAATTTACTTATAAATTTACATGGAGGATCAAAAAAAGACAGATCTTCAGATGGGAAAAGACACATACTATAATTTCACTCATATGTGGAATATAAAAAACAAAATAAATGAACACACTAAACAAAAATCAACATGTAGATACAGAGAACAGAGTAGCGGTTACCAAAGAGGAAGGGGGGAGTGAAATGGATAAGGTCAACTGTATGCTGTATGGTGACAGATGGAAACTGAATTTTTGGTGAGCACAATGTAGTATACATATAAGTAAAAATATAATGTTGTACACGCAAAATATATAATGTTATAAACCAAATTACCTCAATTTTTAAGAAGATACATCTTATTTTAAAACATTATATGTTTAAGAAATTTCTATACCTGTCACATAAATAGTAAAATCAATACCAACGAAACAAATGGTGTTTTTAAATAAAAATATCACTAAGAAGGTTGCATTTAAATATTTAATCAACACAATTATTAAAAAATTTTGTTCTTTAATTCAAAGTACTCTATTGTTAGAATAATGACAAATATCATTAGTTCATTTCACCTCACCTCTCTTTTTAAAAAAGATACTTGTGGGCAATAGACATGCAATTAAAGCTGTAGTTCAAGTTCAAACAACTCCCTCTGAACACACTAAAAAGACAGCCCACTAAAACATCCTGTTATATTTCTCACATTTGAATACTGTCTTAGATTTACCTCTACTAAGAATTTTATTTGAATCTAAAATATCCAGCAAATTTTGGGACTTCCCTGGTGGTCCAGTGGTAAAGAATCCACCTTCCAATGCAGGGGACACGGGCTTGATCTCTAGCAGGGAAACTAAGATCCCACATGCCGCAGGGCAAGTAAGCCCAAGTGCCACAACTACTGAGCTCACGCACCTCAACTAGAGAGCCCGTGTGCAGCAAACTACAGAGCCCAGGTTTTCTGGAACTGGCACACCACAACTAGAGAAGAGAAAACTCGCACACCACAACTAGAGAAGCCCATGCGCCGCAACAAAAGATCCCACAAGCTGCAATGAAGATCCCATGTGCCGCAACTAAGACCCAACGCAGCCAAAAAATTAAAAAATAAGAAAAAAATTTTAAATACCAAAAAAAAAAAAGAACAAGCAAATTTTGAGATGAAATGTTGTTTCACTTTCCATTAATAAATAGGTATGTCTTTAAATAGATCAGTTTCAACTCTAAAGTTTAGTAAAGAACATAAATTGGTTCAAGTATCAGAGATTTCTATTACTAAAACTAATTTTAGAGTATTTAATCTGAGCAAACTTGACGCTATGTAAAAATGTTTAAGCAATTTTTGGCACTTTCTGTTGATACAGGAGTTCACTTGATAGTTTTCCAAAAATTATGCTGCAAATACTGAACTTTTAAATAGTCATAAACTAGAAAATTAATCATACCTTAACTTTTTTTTTCATTCTCAAATTGTTTTTCAAGATCCTGAGATATTTACACTCTGTTTCAGGCATATTATCTTAGTAGCAAAGCCGGATTTACACTAAGGAAGTGACAGTGCAGATTTTGGGTTTTGACATGCATGCTTTACAATAGAAAACATTGTGCAAGTAAAAAAGTACTAATGTTGAGAACTATAACATACGCTAAATAAAATGGTACATTTTTTAAAAGTTAAGACTGCTGCTATATACTTATACTGGGCCAAAACTCCTAAAAAGCCATTCCTCCAAAATCTCCTTCTTCCCCTGCCCCCTGCTCAAAATAACTTTTTCCATCCTAGAACTCATAAAATGTATTTAAAATACATATTCCAGTACATCTTTATTATCTTTCCATTAATGGATATAACTCTCTGAAACTGAAAATATTTTATTTTACCCCTTTGCTCCAAAGCAACTTAATTATGTTTTTCCATTAAATTTATTTATTTATTATTATTATTATTGGCTGCATTGGGTCTTCGTTGCTACACACGGGCTTTCTCTAGTTACGGAGAGCGGGGTCTACTCTTCGTTGCGGCGCGCGGGCTTCTCATTGTGGTGGCTTCTATTGTGGCGGAGCACGGGCTCTAGGCACGTGGGCTTCAGTAGTTGTGGCTCGCGGGCTCTGGAGCGCAGGCTCAGTAGTTGTGGCACGCGGGCTTAGCTGCTCCGAGGCATGTGGGATCTTCCTGGTCCAGGGCTCAAACCCATGTCCCCTACACTGGCAGGCAGATTCTTAACCACTGCGCCACCAGGGAAGTCCCGTTAATTTTAAATATAAATGTTTAAAATTCACTCTAAATTTAATGGAGGGCCTTAATCCATTGCCAGTGAGCTTCCATACCCACCACTCCACTGAATTGTCCTCAAGTCACTGATGAGACTACTACCTGACAAATCCAAGGACTGCTTTCAGCTCTTAAAAGGTGACACGAGTCTTTTCTCAAAAACTCTTCCCTGCCTTGTACCTCACAAATCCAATCTTTCCTGGTCCTCCTACTTCTCTGGTTGTCCCTTCCAACTCTCTTTTCTTTTTCCCTCACAGCAGTTCAAATGTTGATCATCCCCACGGTTCTTTCCTAGCTTCTACTTTTCTAGAGATGTACAAACCTCCCTGGGCATGTATTTCCTACAGCCTTCACTATATCGGGTAGTGACTCCCAAATCTGTCTCACTCCATCCAGATGATTTGGTTGCACTCTGGGAATTTATCTCTAACTGATCTTTCTACTATATCACTCTACTGGGTCTCCTTGCCTCTGAGCACAATTCCAATGTCTTTCATATTGTCACTAAGACTGCTGCTCTAAAAACAAAGTTTTAACCGTGTAATTCTATTACTTAAAATCTTTTGGCACCTCTCACCACTTGTCCTAAAGGAAAAAGGAGCATGACATTAAAATCCCTCACAGCCTCATCCTGAACTGTCTTTTCTGCCTCATCTTCTATTCCTCACCTAAATGATATCACACAAAATCAGTTTCTCAAACAAGCCAACTATTTTTATTCCTATCAGTACTAATAAAACTATCACTCATGCTGTCTAAAATGTACTTCCCCCTCATTTGCATGCTAAAACCTGCTCTCCTTTTAAGATTTGTTTCAGATATCACCTCTGGAGAAGCCATTCCCTCCTTCATTGCCTTCTCAATTGGTCATTCCATCCTCAACATTTCTACTGCAGTCCATTTGAACAGTATCTCTCTAAGCAATTATTTCACTGAATTGTAATTTTTTGTAGACATGTCCACTTACACAGAATCCCTAAAAAAAGGGGTTATATCTTTTCACCCCTTTATCCCTGTCAGCTAGCAAACATGCCATAGTAGATGCTTAATAAAAAGATGTCCAATAAGCAAATGTTATGTAATTATGTCGCTCTCTATTTTAAATACTCTGATGTTTTACAGATGCCCAACAAGCACATGACAAGATGCTCAACATCACTAATCATCAGAGAAACACAAATCAAAACAACAATGAGATATCACTTCATACCTGTCAAAATAGCTATCTTCAAAAAGATCACAAATAGGGCTTCCCTGGTGGCGCAGTGGTTGAGAGTCCGCCTGCCGATGCAGGGGACACG
>NW_006779889.1:0-476 GCF_000442215.2 Lipotes vexillifer | reverse complement strand
GTTTAGTGTTAGGGGTAGGGTTAGTGTTAGGGAATGTGGACGGTTTAGGCTACAGGTTAGGGTGCGACAACGCTTTATGGTTAGCATATGTGTTAGGGCACTGGTTAGTGTTAGTATATGGGTTAGGACTAGGGCAGTGGTTAAGGTAAGGCTGTGGGAAAGGGTTAGGGTTAGGGTTAGATTAGGGTTAGGGTTAGGATACGGGGCCACTTTAGGGTACAGTTTATGGGACACCAATATTTTAGTGTTAGTGTATGTGTTAGGGCATGTGGTAGTGTTAGTGTACTGGTTAGGATTAGGTCACGGGTCAGGGTAAGGATTTGGGTAAGGTTTACTGTTAGGATTAGGGTAAGGGTAAGGTAACGGGGACGATGTATGGTACAGGTTATGGTAGCACAACGGTTTATGGTTAGCATATGTGTTAGCGCATGGGTTAGTGTTCGTGTACGGGTTAGGATTAGGGCATGGGTTAAGGT
>NW_006779888.1:0-395 GCF_000442215.2 Lipotes vexillifer | reverse complement strand
CCCGTGCCCTAACACTTACGCTAACCCTAAACAATTGTTGTACCCTAACCTGTACCCTAAACCATCCCCATTCCCTAACCCTAACCCTAACACTAAAACAAGCCTTACCCTAACTGGTGCCCTACACCTAACCTGTACACTAACACTAACACGTGCCCTAACACGTACGCTAACCCTAAACCATTGTCGTACCCTAACCTGTACCCTAAACCATCCCCATTCCCGAACCCTAACCCTAACCCTAAAACAAGCCTTACCATAACTGGTGCCCTACACCTAACCTGTACACTAACACTAACACGTGCCCTAACATTTATGCTAACCATAAACCGTTGTCGTACCCGAACCTGTACCCTAAGCCGTCCCCGTTCCCTAACCCTGACCCTAACCCTAAA
>NW_006779887.1:1050359-1062687 GCF_000442215.2 Lipotes vexillifer | reverse complement strand
GAGGTAGGTCAATAACTGTCTTTTATGGTAGAGAAATAGGCAGACAGGTCGAGTAAACCTTGTCATTTCCATTGAGAAATCACTATGTTTGAGGGTAGTTAGCCCTCAGGTGGGTTTCTAGTTTGTTACTTTCTCTCCGGCTTGTGTTGCCTCGAGGAGCCTAGGACAGGTTTCCTTGACCTCCAGGTTTCTCTAGATGTACGCCACGTCCTCTGTGGTGGATGTGGGACCTTGTAATTCCCAGCGGAGACACGTCGCCGTTGGTGGTCCGGGTGGCGTGGGTGCACGGCGAAGAGTCGGGGCCCGGAGGGGCGATGGGGACGGCTGGAGTTCGGGGCGCCTGGTGCCAGGCATTTGAGGGAGTGAGTCGGGGCTCGGGTCTGGTCTCACCTTCTGGTTTTGGTTTCACAGCCGACCGAACTCATCCCCACTGGGCATGGTTATTATGAGGACCTTTCCCTCCTCCCCTCCCCCATTAAGCATTTATGTAGTAAGATTTCCCCAATCAACTTAAAAGCGATCGTTTCGTTCGTGGCGTCCTCTTGAGTTAGCGTCTCATCAACTTCAACACACGAACTGCTTCAAAACACACAACAACTAAACCTGGTGAAAAGTAAAGGAAAAAAATGTCAAGATTTTAACACTGAATTAAACAGGGCAAAGTATTGCTACAAACTTCTTCTACTTTGTAAATTGTGCAGCGCTGGAGTTAAGTATATAACACCGGCAAACACAAAAGTTTTTTGTTTTATTTTGGCCTTGCCGCGTGGCTTATGGTATCTCAGTTCCCCGACCAGGGACTGAACCCTGGGTCAGGCAGTGAAAGCCTGACTCCACTAGGCCACCGGGGAACTCCCCCGCAAAGTATTTTAAAACACTTGAAACATTTAAAACACTTAAAATTTGTGAAAAATAGTCGATTATGTTTAATAGTCAATTCACGAGTTCTGAAATAGTCCATTTAATCCATTGAACTCTCATTTTGTTTTTAGACGGTGAGACAAACACACTTTTGTTTATTTTTTTGTGCCGTGCCAGGCATCTTGCAGGATCTTAGCTCCCTGACCAGAGGTTGAACCTGGGCCCCCTGCAGTGGAAGCGCAGAGCCCTGACAACTGGACCACCAGGGAATTCCAAACACAATTTTTAAGACTGTAAACTGAGACCTTTTATATCCCAGCTATTCTGCTCATTGAGAGGTGTATCTACCCCTCTCCTGGAATCTGGACTTAGTGACTAGGCTGACCAACAGCATGAGGCCAAAGTAATGTTCGGGGGATTCTGAGGTTAGGTCAGCAGAAGGCTTGCAACTTCCTTCTGGGCCTCTGAGAACCCTGTGTGGGAGACTTGAGCTGTGAGTGAGAAGGCTGACAACTCTGGGGCTGCCATGTTGTGAGGAAGCTGCTGGTTTACAAAATGACTCCCCTCCCTCACTAAGGAGAGAGTAAAGAAAGAGGCAGGCCACGCTAAATTGGTAGATGGCAGGTTTAAGAGGCAAGGGAACTTACTAGGATTGCCTTGCGCGCTGAAAGAGTAGAAGATCTCTATCCCTGCCAGCCAATTCTTTTTTTTTTTTAAAGGTCTCTTTTTTAAAAAATAAATTATTTTGGTTGCGCTGGGTCTTAGTTGCAGTAGGTGGGCTCCTTAGTTGCAGCTCGCTGGCTCCTTAGTTGCGGCATGCATGTGGGATCTAGTTCCCTGACCACGGATCGAACCTGGGCCCCCTGCATTGGGAGCACAGAGTCTTATGCACTGTGCCACCAGGGAAGTCCCCCAGCCAATTCTTAAAAGTTTATACAGAAGCCTTAACTGGGTTGTCAGGTATACTGTCCAGATGGTCTCAACAACACCCTACTCCCTCAAGGCTTCATCATTCAGACAGCTCCCACTGTCTGAACAGGAGAGAAACAGGAGGGGAACAGGAGGCAAAGTGTACATTGCAAGGATAGGGGAGCAGGTGAAGAAACTTGATTGCCTGAGTCCAGCTCAAAGATCAACCAGTGGTCACAGCCCACCAATCATCTCCTTCAACAGAAGCCCAAGGCTTTGTGGAGAACGATGCATGGAAAAGAGACATGCTCAGGTTTTAGTCCCAAACCGAGACCCTAGACATTGGGGATCAGGGTAATGCCTTTCAAAACTGCAGATTTGGATAAAAATAGATGAGTGTTTTTGTTTTAAAGCTCTTAAGTTTTGGGGTGATGTTTTTGCGCAGCAAGAGAGAAATGGAGGAGGGAGACAGAAGTAAGCAAACAAATAAGTAACATGAAGTTGAAGGGGGACAAGTGGATTTAGGGTTAGAGAAGATGGGATGGCGAGAAGAGGGTGGGGTTGAGGGCTTACAGTTTTTGACAAGGGGCTCAGGGAAAGCCTCTCTGTTTCAGTTTGCTACATACTCGTGCTTTTCTTTGCTTGCTCGTCATTAGCATATGTAACCCCCAAGCAGCCACCAAAAATGGCAGGCTCAGCCCCTGAGTTTACTTGTTCTGTTACCAGTTGTAGGATTACAGCCAACTCCTTAGACTCTCTAATTCTTTTTTTTTTTTAAAATAAATTCATTTATTTATTTGTTTATATTTTTGGCTGCATTGGGTCTTTGTTGCTGCGCGGGTTTTCTCTAGTTGAGGCAAGCGGGGGCTACTCTTCACTGCAGTGCGCGGTCTTCTCATTGCGGTGGCTTATCTTTTTGCTGAGTACGGGCTCTAGGCGCGCGGGCTTCAGTAGTTGTGACATGTAGGCTCAGTCAGTAGTTGTGGGCCACAAGCTTAGTTCTCCGCGGCATGTGGGATCCTCTCGGACCAGGGCTCGAACCCGTGTCCCCTTCATTGGCAGGCGGATTCTTAACCTCTGCACCACTAGGGAGGGAAGTCCCAGAATCTCTAATTCTTAATTTTAAGTTTATGGGAGTAAATAAGTAATGACTCAATTTTTGTGGATCAGAATGAATATGGATATAAGGGCACATCCTTGAGGAGGGCCACAATTCTCAGGAAAGGAAAAATGGGTTCCCCAGCAGGTGTCTCCTTCACATCACTGTGACTCATGGGAGAGTATTGTACCTCGAAAAAGAGTTGGGTGGAACAATAGTTGAAAACCAGGGAAGGGAGTTCCCTGGCGGTCCAGTGGTTAGGACTCCGCACTTTCACTGCTATGGGCCTGGATTCAATTCCTGGTCAGGGAACTAAGATTCCACTAGCCAAAGGGCATGGCCAAAACTATATATATGTATATGTATATGTATATATATATGTATATGTATATATATATATATATACACATACATATATACATATATATACATATATATACACACACACACGCATACATATATATACACGTACATATATATATATGCATACATATATATATAAAACTGATCTCCCCTCCCCCTCCCCTCCCCGCCCCTTCTCGCGGCACCTCCCCCGCTTCCTCCTCCAGCCCCTCGCTTGGAAGATCTGCGCAGGCGCGCAGTGAGGGCGCGGACGTGCGGGCGGAAGTGGTGCTGGAGCGCTTTAGGAAAGGGACTTGCGGAGAAAGCAGGTACTCTGCTGACGTCTGTGGACGGTATCGGAGGGGGCAGGCCGCCATGAACCGCCTCCAAGATGACTATGACCCCTACGCAGTTGAAGAGCCTAGTGACGAGGAGCCGGCTTTGAGCAGGTAGGCCCCTACCCCGCCCCGGTTCCCGAGGCTTCGGGCCGAGGCCAGGCCGAGGCCTCCCCCTCTCACTGCGCTTGCCGGACCCGTGCGGATCCTCTGTCCAGCGGTTCGGGCCCCTGTCGCGCCTCGCTGTCGCCTGTGGGAGGCCGGGGGGGGTCTGGTGAGGTCGCGTAGCCACGGGGGAGGCGGGACCGACACTGGCGCGGGTAAGGGGCACATTCTGGAATTAGGCGTAAGATTCAAAAGCCGTGAAATCGAATCCTGCTTCTGCAGCTCCTAGTACTGTGACCGAAGGCAAGTCCTTTATCGTCGGTTTCTCATCTATAAAAAGGAGGTATAATAAGTATATCACGAGTATGTTGTGAGGCACATGGGACTTATTGTGAAGTGACCATCATGAAGACTAAACTGCAATAAACAGAAATAAGGGGGTATTTAATTTTTTTTTTTGAGCACCTATTGTATGCTTGCTGTGGGCTACAAAGGTCAGTCATAAGATTTTTGTCTTTGACAGGTTTAACGGTAAAGTAGGGGACATAAGATATATATATCTGGAAGATATATGTCTCGGAAGTAAACGTGTATCTCAGAAGACCGCTGTAGAAGATGACCTGGGATAGTCACAGATGAAGTTCTGTGGGAATTTCCGGAAGGGAGGGATTAATCCTATCTGGAGGAAAGTTGCAGTTATGTTGGCAAGGGATTTCCAGGAATATTTAGCCATTTTTTAAGCTGTCAGCAAATCCTGTTCATAAACTTTAAAACATTCTGTACAACTAAGCTTTCAGTGGAACTGTCCTTCTTTCAGTCACAATGTTTCCTTATATTATCCTGAGGAGGGGTTATAGGCATGGGAGATCACACTGCTCTGAAGATTTCTGTTGTGGGGAGTGAGGATGGATTCCAAGATTCCCTTATGAAGAATTTCAATTAATGGGTCCAATTTGTGAAACTGGACCTAGGCCTCAATTAGTAATTCAGTTTGATTGGATTCAGTGTTTCCCGAACTTGAGCTATTCTGCCATTACCATCCCCGTATTCACCCCTCTTATTATTTATTTAATCTTTTTCTTTAAGTTAATTTACATTTTTGTAGTTAAATGTCTTTTTTTTGGCCTCACGGTTTGCAGGATCTTAGTTCCCCGACCAGGGATTGAACCTGGGCCCCCAGCAGTGGAAGCACGGAGTCCTAACTACTGGACCACCAGGGAATTCCCATGTAGTTAAATGTCTTTAAAGAGGCTTTATATTCCTGTGACAGTTGCCACTGGTAAGGTAACGGTAAAAATAAATACTTTGAAAACAAAACAGTGTTATTAGGCAGTATTGCCCGCTCAAGGCTCTGAATCGAATGCTCATTTTAAAAAGGGAGATTGTGTTAGAGAGGTGTTTAAGAGGTGTCTCTCAGGATTTGATTTTACCATACCTAGAAGTGAATCTCTTATAGCGTAGTACTGTTTCATGGAAGCTGGCAGAACACATGAGTCTTCTGAGTTGGAGACACCTGACAGCAGAGCATACAGCATGAGCATCATGTTTGTGTTGGTTGCTCTTACTTCCCAACTCCTGTAGGGGTTACATGGAGAGGCCCAGATGGGTGCTACACATTCATTGGGCTGGTACCATGGCTGAGGACCACTTGAGCTTGGAGAATCCACCTCTTTTACAGCAAGCGGTAAATATGCCATTAGATGCCAGTACCTCCCAGTTGTGATAATCAAAAATATCTCTAGCTATGCCAAATGTTCCCTGGGGGGCAAAATTGCCCCCCAGCTGAAGAGTACTGGGGTAGTTCAAGGGTAATAGTGAGGGGTAAGGCTGGAAAGATAGGTTGAAACCTATCTTTCAGATTGTGGAAGGTTCTTTTGAATGCTGTACTTACAGTTTTGGTTATGGATGATTTTCTTTTGGATTTGGGTAGTGATGTGATGAGAGTTCTTTAGGAATAACATTCTGGCAGCAGGGTTAAGGGTGGAATGAAGCAGAGGAGTTTTGAGACCTGGAGATCCTTAGGCCATGGTGGTACAGGCAGAGTTAAGAGGACCTGAGTGAGGGAGGGATACGCAAGAGGGAAGAGATATGGGAACATATGTATATGTATAACTGATTCACTTTGTTATAAAGCAGAAACTAACACACCATTGTAAAGCAATTATACTATAATAAAGATGTAAAAAAAAAAAAAAAAGAGGACCTGAGTGAATATAGTGGTAATGGAGAAAGGGAGCATGCTGGTCAGGATGAGGAATGTCAGATGGGGAATTTTCTTGGAAGTAGAATCTGGATAAGTCCTCTATCATTAGCAAAATTGATTGGTGTGAATTGTATTTTTCTTATTTACCTTCTGCTTGAGGCTCACAAGCATTGTTGTAGAAGAGAAAAATAGAGAAGCAAAACCCAGGAATATCTGTAACTGTTCATCAGATCATGAATAATTGAACATTATGTGTGTACTATTGATTATAGTAGAAAAGTCTTAGGCATTTCATCTTGATAAACATTTCATTCCTTCTGATATCTCGTTTAATTCTGTCTTACTGCTATTGATGGGGAAACCCAGGCACAAAAGGCCAAGGAAATTGGCACAAATTGCTCAGGAGAATTTGGAATATAATTTAGCCCTCTCTCTTTTTAGTTCTCTGTAGCACCATGCCTTTTAAACTGTAATATTTACTTACTGTCTGTTACATTTTGTGTGGATGTATTAGCTATCTATTTGTTACATATATTAAGTTTTATTTAAGTATCCAGAGTTTAAAACAAACTCCCAGTTCTGTGAGGTAAATTTTTCATTGCTGATGGAATTATGAATTGGTGCAGTACTCTTGGAAAGTAGTGTGATAATTCTAGAAGTCAGAAAGATGTTTGCATCTAATTTTAGACATTTAACCTAAGGAAATCAACAGAAACAAAATTATATATACAGAGATATTCATTGTAGTGTTTAATAGCAAAGAGAAATAACCGTATAGCATCTGCAAGAGGAAATGTTATGCAGACATTAAAAAATATATTTGGAAATATGCAGAAATGGTTGAACTATTAAGTGAGAAGAGCTGTATGTAATGATAGCTGAATCAAATGCAACTTTATAAAACTTAAATTTGTTGGGCAGTGAGATGATAGGCATTTGAAGTTATTTTAATTCTTTAATATTTATATTCTTTATGATTTAAATGTGTTCTAGTTCTGAAGATGAGGTGGATGTGCTTTTACATGGAACTCCTGACCAAAAACGAAAACTTATCAGAGAATGTCTTACTGGAGAAAGTGAATCCTCTAATGAAGATGAATTTGAAAAAGAAATGGAAGCTGAATTAAATTCCACCATAAAAACAATGGAGGACAAGTTATCCTCTCTAGAAACAGGTAAACTTTTAGTTAGATTTTCATATAGATATTTTTCTAAGTTCCATAATGGCAGGGACCCTTATTTGTGCTCTGTTATGCCCCCAGCACTTTCAGTAGGTGCTCAGTAAATCATTGAATGAATAAATAAATGTGCTTGGCAACCTGAGCGTAGTTTTCTTTCATTGCAAGTGAAAAAGTTTCCTGTGTTGCTGGAAAGAGACCGTTTAGCATTGTTTACTTGTATGATTTCCTTTTGTAATTTTTACCTCAGGATAAAAGAAAAAAAGACACACTAGCTTATAGAAGTATATTTAAGGTTATATAGCACTGATACAGCAGATTGAATGATGTGTCACCACAAATTCCTGTCTCACTTTAGTAAGTAATGAAACATACTTCATTTTGATACTTGGTTTCTATGTAAAATATATCTGACTCGAAAACTTGTTTGTGAAGGTAGGACTCCTCAGAATTGGTTTCCATGTTGTTATGCTATATATTAACTGTTAAGAATTGAAAGCATATGTAATAATGATAAAAGCAAAAGTTAATTACGAGGAAGAATTAGGGATGCAGGCATATGATGGCATAAGTATAGGTGATGTCATGGCACTAGGCACAGCTGAGGAGAGGAAGAATGTGTCCTTGACTCATTCTGCCTGACTCTTTGTAGAGCTCTTATCCTCTTTCTTCTAAAGTTCCTTAAAACAAGATGTTTATTCCCTGTTCTCCACAGTATACTGCGTGGCTGAAAGGTAGAGATATATATGCCGGCAATGTGAAAATATGGCTATTTTATTTAATTAGATGTGCTTTTATCATTATTTATATATGCTTTCAGTCTCTTTGTGGGCAAGGAGAGAGAATAATTTCCTCATGATTTGGAACAGTTATTCAAGGAGGGGAAGTTCTCTGTAATTGCATAGGGCACAGAAATCCAGTAAGTCATTGATGTGAAAGTATTTTTCCACCCAAATGAAATTGGGAATGAGTTGATATCACTTTGAAGTGATGGAAGAACATATGGAGTTTTTTCCCTTGCCAATCCAGTATGGTTCAGTTTTTAAACTTCCCTTATGGTTTGACTAGGGTCTTCCTCAGGAAATGGGAAAGTTGGAACAGCTCCGACAAAGTACTATGACGATATATATTTTGATTCTGATTCTGAGGATGAAGACAAAGGTAAGTAACATGTTTACCAGGTTTAGCAGTTATATTTTATGGAGGAAGGTTTACCTAGCAATTATTTGATATTAGGTTTTCCCTTTGAGTTTCATCTTTTAAGAAATTGCAGGCAGTTGATGTGAAAATAAAAGCAGGATTGCGCGTAAGAACAGATGGGAACGCACCTGAGGACAGGGACTGAGGGTGGTGCTGCAGCGGCACGTCTGGGGAGAGGAAGAGTGTGTCCTGACTCAGTACCTCTTTCCTCAGGGCTCTTGGCCCCCCTCTTCCTTCAGGGTCTTTAGCACAGCAACATTTGCTTTCACAACTGCAGATAGTTTCTAGATTTTATTCTCTTGCAGAATTTTCCCTAACTTGTTGCTTTTTTTAAATCAATCAATCTCTCTGTTCTTTGGAATTGATTTTGTATAAATTTGAGCAAAGTTGAGCACAATGACAAGAGCTAAAACTAAATTATATCAGTAATTATGATGGAGTACACAAATAACTAATTTATACGGTAAACAATTTTATATTTTTATATGTTGTTACATTAACATTGACCTGCCCAAGTAGGTCTAGTGTATGTGGATGACCACAGTTTTTTTTTTCATTCATTTTTGTTCTGATTTCAGTAGCATTTTATGTATGAGAACTTATGGAGAATTTAAGACATCAAAAATAGTTTCTAGGGACTCCCCTGGTGGTCCAGTGGTTGGGACTCTGCACTTCCACTGCCAGGGCTCAGGTTTGATCCCTGGTCAGGGAACTAAGATCCCACAATTCGTGCAGCATGGCCAAAAAAAAAAAAAGTTTCTATTCTTGACTTACTTTGAGTGGCCTTTTTGAGACTCTGACGTCTCATTATTTGAACTCAGTTCTGAACTTTATTTGAAGGAATAGTTTAAAATATTTTTTTAGAAAAATATAACTAGAAAAAATATGTACCTTAGGAAACAGGTTTCTTCATTTTGTATAAAAGAGGTGTGGATTTTAGACATGATACTTAGCCATATCGTTAACATTTTCAAAACTAGCACAGGTGACCAAGAAAAAGAAGAAGAAACAACACAGAATTCCAACAAATGATGAATTACTATATGATCCTGAAAAAGATGACAGAGATCAGGCCTGGGTTGATGCACAGAGAAGAGGGTAAGAACTTAAATTTAAAATTAGAATCTTTAGGAAAAATGATTAAAAGATGATTTTCGCTATATTCACATTTTGAGTGTATGTGTATATGAAAAAACTGCTGAATAGTTTATTTTATAAATGAAAAGCAAATTTCAGTCAGACCATTGGTTTTTTATTTATTTAAAAAAATATTTATTTACTTATTTATAATTGAAGTATAGGTGATTTACAGTGTTGTGCTAATTTCTGCTGTACAGCATAGTGACTCAGTTATACACATACATACATTCTTCAGGCCATTGGTTTTTTAAAAACTGTTGTTGCATTCAGACTGCTATAGTCAGTCAGTCTCTCCCTTTAAGAAACAAAACTGACTTTTTTCAAATCAACAGTTTAAAATTACTTGGAGATTAAGAGTTTATGTGGGGAATTCCCTGGCGGTCCAGTGGTTAGGACTCCATGCTTTCATTGCAGGGGGCACGGGTTCAATTCCTGGTTGGGGAACTAAGATCCTATATGCTGTGGTTCTGCCAAAAGAGTTTATGTGGATAAACAGTGGATGTTATGTTTTCTACTTGAATGCTTGAATTGTTGTTTTTAACTATTTACAAATTTGATTTTTTTTAATTAAAACATTTTTTTATAGATCTTTATTAGAGTATAATTGCTTTACAATGTTGTGTTAGGTTCTGCTGTATAACAAAGTGAATCAGCTATATGTATACACATATCCCCATATCCCCTCCCTCTTGCATCTCCCTCCCACCCTCCCTGTTCCACCCCTCTAGGTGGACACAAAGCACCGAGCTGATCTCCCTGTGCTATGCAGCAGCTTCCCACTAGCTATTTTACATTTGGTAGTGTATATATGTCAATGATACTCTCACTTTGCCCCAGCTTCCTCCCGCCATGTCCTCAAGTTCATTCTCTATGTCTATGTCTTTATTCCTGCCCTGCCACTAGGTTCATCAGTACCTTTTTTTAAAAAAAATAATTAATTAATTAATGGCTGCGTTGGTTCTTCGTTGCTGCACTCAGGCCTCCTCTAGTTGCGGCTAGCAGGGGCTACTCTTCGTTGTGGTGTGCAGGCTTCTCATTGCAGTAGCTTCTCTTGTTGCAGAGCACGGGCTCTAGGTGCACGGGCTTCAGTAGTTGTGGCACGTGGGCTCAGTAGTTGTGGCTTGCGGGATCTAGAGCGCAGGCTCAGTAGTTGTGGCGCATGGGCTTAGCTGCTCTGCGGCATGTGGGATCTTCCCGGACCAGGGCTCGAACCCATGTCCCATTCATTGGCAGGCGGATTCTTAACCACTGTGCCACCAGGGAAGTCCCCATTTTATTTTTTTTAGATTCCATATATATGCGTTAGCATACGGTATACAAATTTGATTTTTTAAAGTTGAGGTAAAATTCACATGACATAATGTTAACCATTTTAAAGAAAACAATTTAGTGGTATTTAGTATATTCACAATGTTGTGCAACCACTACCTATATTTATTTCAAACAATTTTCATCATCCTTAGAGGAAACTCCATACTGATTTTTAAATTTGATTTGATAAAGGCTGATTTATCATAAAAGTGAAAGCTGGGCAACTTACCACTGTTTTCCCCTAACCTAGCTGTGCTTCAGAATCACCTGGTGAGAATGAAATGCAAACCCTCGAGTCCTACTCTAGGAGGTTTTGATTCCGCTAGGGTGGGGCCCAGGAATCTGTACTTGTCAAGCCTAGAGGGCTTGTGATGTTATGTGGGTCTTTGTGCACCACCCTTTAGCTTCCACCCTCCCACTTTGTCCTTTTTTCCTCTCCTAGTTTCACCCGTGCACCACTTCCTCCAACTGCCCCTTGCATTTATGTGATGAATATTTTTCACACTCATAGTGTGAAATGAACGTTTTAAGTGCTATGAGTGCTGTTGAAATAATTAAGGAGCTTATGGTCTAGCTCCTTATTCTGGTAACAGAATTTGTCATGGAAGTAAGATGGAATGTATTTTCATTCTTACATAATCTTGAGAAGAGATAACATCTTATTGACTTATTCACATTCCTGTGTCAAGCAGTAGTTGCCTTTTAAGACCACAGAAACCAGCTTCAAATAATGAATTCACTACATTTTAAGCACCACAAGGACAGTGATCATACCTGTCTTGTTCAATGCTGTATGCCAAGCTCTTGCACACTGCTATATGGGAACTTAGCACCTATTGAATGAATAAGTTATTTTCTTGGGGTTTGGGTTTTGAAATTTGCTAAGCATTGGAGGTATTTAACAACAATTATGAAATATATACCACATGGTCTCAGTATTTTTCCCCACAAATATTTAAAGAGTTTAGGAAGTAATGCCAAATGATTTGCATTTTGCTGTTCAATTTTTAGGTATTTTCTATAAGCTCCTTTTAAGAATATATACTTTTATACTTTAGTGTCTTCATAAGCAGATTCATGCTTTATTCTTTCAATCAGCAAATATCTGTTGAGAATTTACTATATGCCAGACACTGTTCTAGACTCTTGAAATACAACAGGGAACAAAACAGACCAAAATCCTTAGGCATTTAGAGCTTACAACCCTTGCTTTTTTTTTTTTTTAATAACTTTTATTGAAATATAGTTGATTTACAATGTTGTGGGGTTTTCTTGTTTTTTTGGCTGCATTGGGTCTTTCTGGTGTGCAGGGGCTTCTCATTGTGGTGGCTTCTCTTGTTGCGGAGCACGGGCTCTAGGCACCGGCTTCAGTAGTTGTGGCACGCCCACTCAGTAGTTATGGCTCGCGGGCTGTAGAGCACAGGCTCAGTGGTTGTGGCTCACGGGCTTAGTTGCTCCGCGGCATGTGGGATCTTGCCCGGCCAGTGCTCGAACACGTGTCCTCTGCTTTGGCAGGTGGATTCTTAACCACTGCACCACCAGGGGAGTCCACAACCCTTGCTTTTTATTTTTTTAAATTTATTTATTTATTTATTTATTTATTTATTTTGGCTGCGTTGGGTCTTCGTTGCTGCGTGTGGGCTTT
>NW_006779887.1:1027449-1044080 GCF_000442215.2 Lipotes vexillifer | reverse complement strand
ATGTATTTATTTTTGGCTGCTTTGGGTCTTTGTGGCTGCGCGCGAGCTCTCTCTAGTTGCGGCGAGTGGGGGCCACTCTTATGTGGTGTGTGGGCTTCTCATTGCGGTGGCCTCTCCTGTTGCCGAGCACAGGCTCTAGGCGTGTGGGCTTCAGTAGCTGTGGCACAGGGGCTCAGTAGTTGTGGTGCACGGGCTCAGTAGCTGTGGCTTGCGGGATCTAGAGCGCAGGCTCAGTAGTTGTGGCGCATGGGCTTAGCTGCTCTGCGGCATGTGGGATCTTCCCGGACCAGGGCTCGAACCCATGTCCCATTCATTGGCAGGCGGATTCTTAACCACTGTGCCACCAGGGAAGTCCCCATTTTATTTTTTTTAGATTCCATATATATGCGTTAGCATACGGTATACAAATTTGATTTTTTAAAGTTGAGGTAAAATTCACATGACATAATGTTAACCATTTTAAAGAAAACAATTTAGTGGTATTTAGTATATTCACAATGTTGTGCAACCACTACCTATATTTATTTCAAACAATTTTCATCATCCTTAGAGGAAACTCCATACTGATTTTTAAATTTGATTTGATAAAGGCTGATTTATCATAAAAGTGAAAGCTGGGCAACTTACCACTGTTTTCCCCTAACCTAGCTGTGCTTCAGAATCACCTGGTGAGAATGAAATGCAAACCCTCGAGTCCTACTCTAGGAGGTTTTGATTCCGCTAGGGTGGGGCCCAGGAATCTGTACTTGTCAAGCCTAGAGGGCTTGTGATGTTATGTGGGTCTTTGTGCACCACCCTTTAGCTTCCACCCTCCCACTTTGTCCTTTTTTCCTCTCCTAGTTTCACCCGTGCACCACTTCCTCCAACTGCCCCTTGCATTTATGTGATGAATATTTTTCACACTCATAGTGTGAAATGAACGTTTTAAGTGCTATGAGTGCTGTTGAAATAATTAAGGAGCTTATGGTCTAGCTCCTTATTCTGGTAACAGAATTTGTCATGGAAGTAAGATGGAATGTATTTTCATTCTTACATAATCTTGAGAAGAGATAACATCTTATTGACTTATTCACATTCCTGTGTCAAGCAGTAGTTGCCTTTTAAGACCACAGAAACCAGCTTCAAATAATGAATTCACTACATTTTAAGCACCACAAGGACAGTGATCATACCTGTCTTGTTCAATGCTGTATGCCAAGCTCTTGCACACTGCTATATGGGAACTTAGCACCTATTGAATGAATAAGTTATTTTCTTGGGGTTTGGGTTTTGAAATTTGCTAAGCATTGGAGGTATTTAACAACAATTATGAAATATATACCACATGGTCTCAGTATTTTTCCCCACAAATATTTAAAGAGTTTAGGAAGTAATGCCAAATGATTTGCATTTTGCTGTTCAATTTTTAGGTATTTTCTATAAGCTCCTTTTAAGAATATATACTTTTATACTTTAGTGTCTTCATAAGCAGATTCATGCTTTATTCTTTCAATCAGCAAATATCTGTTGAGAATTTACTATATGCCAGACACTGTTCTAGACTCTTGAAATACAACAGGGAACAAAACAGACCAAAATCCTTAGGCATTTAGAGCTTACAACCCTTGCTTTTTTTTTTTTTTAATAACTTTTATTGAAATATAGTTGATTTACAATGTTGTGGGGTTTTCTTGTTTTTTTGGCTGCATTGGGTCTTTCTGGTGTGCAGGGGCTTCTCATTGTGGTGGCTTCTCTTGTTGCGGAGCACGGGCTCTAGGCACCGGCTTCAGTAGTTGTGGCACGCCCACTCAGTAGTTATGGCTCGCGGGCTGTAGAGCACAGGCTCAGTGGTTGTGGCTCACGGGCTTAGTTGCTCCGCGGCATGTGGGATCTTGCCCGGCCAGTGCTCGAACACGTGTCCTCTGCTTTGGCAGGTGGATTCTTAACCACTGCACCACCAGGGGAGTCCACAACCCTTGCTTTTTATTTTTTTAAATTTATTTATTTATTTATTTATTTATTTATTTTGGCTGCGTTGGGTCTTCGTTGCTGCGTGTGGGCTTTCTCTAGTTGCAACGAGCAGAGTCTACTCTTCATTGTGGTGCGTGGGCTTCTTATTGCGGTGGCTTCTCTTGTTGCAGAGCACGGGCTCCAAGCAGGCAGGCTTCAGTAGTTGTGGCTCCAGGGCTCAGTAGTTGTGGCTCATGGGCTTCAGTAGTTGTGGCACACGGGCTCAGTAGTTATGGCTCACGGGCTCTAGAGTGCAGGCTGAGTAGTTGTGGCACACGGGCTTAGTTGTTCCGTGGCATGTGGGATCCTCCCGGACCAGGGCTCGAACCCGTGTCCCCTGCATTGGCGGGTGGATTCTCAACCACTGAGCCACCAGGGAAGCCCAACCCTTGCTTTGATAGATAGACAGATAGATAGATAGATAGAACACAGATAAAGCAAATGGAGTAAAGTGTTAACTATAAGGTATATCTGGGTAAAGGGTATACAGGTATCCCTTGTCCTATTTTTTTTTAAATATAGTTATTTATTTAGTTTTTGGCTGCATTGGGTCTTCGTTGCAGTGTGTGGGCTTCTCATTGCAGTGGCTTCTCTTGTTGTGGAGCACAGGCTCTAGGCGTGCAGGCTTCAGTAGTTGTGGCACACGGGCTCAGTAGTTGTGGCTCACGGGCTTAGTTGCTCCGTGGCATGTGGGATTCTGCTGGACCAGGGCTCGAACCCGCGTCCCCTGCATTGGCAGGCGGATTCCCAACCGCTGTGCCACCAGGGAAGCCCCAACCCTTGCTTTTTAAACGTAGCTTTATTGTGGGGTTTTTTTTTTTTTGAATTAGTAGACTATTTTTTAGAATAGTGTTTTTTTTTTTTTTTTGAGAAAAGCCAGCATAAGGCACTTTCATTGCAATAATGAAACTCATATGTAGTGCTGGGGGTAGCGGTAGGGGTGCGGGAGTAGGCAGCAATTTCTCTCACCAGATCACTACACGGGACAGCAAAGGGGTGAGAGGGGGTGAAGGAGAAGCCAGCAAACTCTGAGATCAGCACGGGGAGCTGAGCATCAAAAAACAGGAGATGCTGAAGCTGTGATGACCAGCTTCATTTTCTTAAGACAACACTCAGGGATTTGTCATGATGGCTGGGCTTTCATGGGTGTTAAGTGTCTACAAACAGCACCTTCAATTTAACTTTCGATTGAAATTCTTAAAATTTAGGAAGTGGAGCTTGGATAGCTATGAGATTACAAAAGTCCTAAATATCCATTAGAAAAACCAGAGGATGGAAAAAGAAAAAAAAAAAATCCAGGCCATGAATAAGGCTTCAGAGGTCCAGGGATAGACACCTGTAGTGTCCAACATCTCAGTGAAAACGATCTGTTTTCAAAAGGCAGAGGGTTACGGGGAGGGTGGAGGTGGGACAGTGGAGGCAAAGGCTCTCCCCTTCCCACTTTAGTTTTGGGTAGGGCTTTTAATTCAGCCCGAGGACGTTGCTTAACTTCGAGAATAATTCGGCCCTCAAAAGCACGTCAAATCTGCTATGGCTTTGCAGTTGCAACAGCAAGAATGTTTAATATATAATAGATAAAACTTTCATCCAAAAAAAATATATATAGATTATTGCCCCCCGCCCAACAATTCCTATTCTAAAGTTAACCCATTACTTGTGCTGTTAATACTTGAATAATACGTAACTGGAAACCTAGATCCAAAGGACTGAAACCCAGTGTTCACCCTCAAATGAAAACAAACTAAAATGGGTAACTTGAGGTTTATGGCATATAGTTCAGGTCAACACACATACAAGGAGAAACGGGAAGAACAAAGCCGGTGACAACACATTCAGTCAGGGAAGATATTTATACAGAGTGTAGTGGAACATCAGGGAAAGCTCCGTACAGACTCGCTGTGCTCATCTGGAGGCACCAGATCCTTCCATGGCACATCCAAGAATGGGGAGCTCAGGGAGGAGTCCATTCCTGACATTCCAGTTTTAGAAGCTCCACGTCAAAGATGAGAGTGGCATTAGGTGGGATGATGCCTGGGTGCCCAGTGGCACCGTAGGCATAGTCTGGGGAGATAGCTTGGCTCTCTGACCCACGCTCATCTGGGCAGCCCCTTCTTCCCAGCCTCGGATCACTTCCTGCTTGCCCAGAACAAACTTAAAGGGCTTGTTTCTGTCCCAGGAGGAATCCAGCTTCTTTCCATCTTTAGGCATCCCCGTGTAGCGCACCACGCAGGTCTGGCCGCGCTTTGGGAAGGTGCGCCCCTCTCCGGGGGAGATGGTCTCCGCCTGCACTCCCATGGCAGTGGCAGTGGCAGTGGACGCCGGGTGGGCAGGCGGCGCAACAGGTGGCGTGGACCGACAGTGGATCTGGTGGCAGTTCCGTGGCTGTGCCAGAATAGTTTTAGGTGCACAGAAAAATTGAGCCGATGATGCAGAGAATTGCCGTGGTACTCCCCACACCCCCCGCAACAGCAGCAACGCACGAGTCTCCCCTGTTGTTAATGCCATGTGCTAATATGGTATATTCGTCACAGTTAATAATCGATGCATTATTGTTAACTAAAGTTCATACTTGATTCAGATTTCCTTAGGTTTTTTTTCTCTTTTTAAAAAATATCCTGTTTTACCTTTGGGTAGCAATTATATTTAAAGCACAGTCATCTCTGTCACATTATTGATCCTGCATCATCCCAGTGAAGCCCAGTGGGCTTCAAATGACCCCCTTTATTTATTTATTTATTTATTTCTCCACCACGTGGCTTGTGGGATCTTAGTTCCCTGACCAGGGATTGAACCCACACCCTTGGCAATGCAAGTGTGGAGTCCTAACCACTGGACCTCCAGGGAATTCCCCCAGATTTCCTTAGTTTTTACCTAATACCCATTTCTGTTTCAAGAGCCCATCCGGGATACCATGTTACATTTAGTTGTTATGTCTCCTTAGGCTTTTCTTGACTGTGACAGTTTCTCAGACTTTCCTTGGTTTTGATGACCTTAACAGTTTTGAGGAGCACTGGTCAGGTATATTGTGGGAGGCTCCTCTATTGGAATTTTTTTTTTCAGCAGCAGAACTTAAGTTTATTAAAACAGCTATGACAAGTATAACAAAATCTACATCTGCCTGTGCTAGGCCAGTGTAGTTCTGTACAAACAACAAGATAATGCAGATAATGACAGTTAACACTTTGAAAGCATAGTATACAAAACAACATATCTTCATCAAAAAACAAACAAAACCCTTCATAAAAGTGGGGAAAAAAATTCTCCCCGCGCCCCCCAAAGGAGGTCTTCACAGGCTGGCCAGCTCCATCCCAACTCTGAGGTATCAAAGGAGTTCCAAGTGCAAACTGAAGGGATGAACAAGCAACTCCCCCACTCCCACATCCATTAAACACACAATCCAGCTGATCTTGTGGTAGAGTGCCTTTTCATGGAATGATTCAACAATCATAGATAAAAAAATATGGAATGCTTCGCGAATTTGCGTGTCATCCTTGCGCGGGGGCCATGCTAATCTCCTCTGTATCGTTATAATTTTAGTTTATGTGCTGCCGAAGCGAGCACTGGAATTTATCTAATGTTTTTCTCATGATTAGACTGGAATTAGAGGTTTTGGGGAGGAAGACCACAGAGGTAAAGTGCCGTTTTCCTCACTTAGTATCAAGGGCACATACTATCAGCGTGATTTATGACTGTTCATGTCGATCTTGTTCACTGTAGTGAAGTTGTATTTGTCAGGTTCCTCTACTGTAAAGTTACTCTTTCCACCCCTTTCTGTACCATACTCTTTGGAAGAATGTCACTGTGTTTAGCCTAGACTTAAGGAGTCTGGAGTTATGCTCCTCCTCCTTGAGGGGAGAGTATCTTCATAAATTATTTGTGATTGTTATGTATGGGAGATGTGTCTATTCTCCCCCATTTATTTATTTATTAAGTCATTTATGTCAGCATGGACTCATGGGTATTTATTTATATTTTGGTTATAATTCAATACTACTTTATTTTGATGCTCTAATTGTTTTGCCTTCAGTCATTGCGAACTCTTTCAGTTGGCTCCTGTGCCCCTTTAACATTCCTGTCTCATCGTGGGTTTTTTGTTTTTTCTTTCTGAGCACTTCCTTACTTTCTGGCCCTACAGGATGTTCCAGGTCCATCTTGTATGCCCCATTCCTGGAATCAACCATTTCTCTAAGGGGTACTGGTTTCTTTTATTGGGAGAGTGGCATTTGAAAACAAGATCTGGCTTTAATGTGTTTCCCCTCTTCACCTTCTTTTTCTGTTCTAGCTACCGTGGTTTTGGAATACAGCGGCCACGTCAACAACAGCAGCCTTTTCCAAATAGTGATGCTGTCTTGAATTGCCCTGCCTGCATGACCACACTGTGTCTTGATTGCCAAAGGTAACGGATAAAGGGTAACAACACACACACACACACACAGACACACACACACACACACAGACACACACACACACACACATGCACACACATGAAAAAAACCACTTGGTAGTCCTTGTTTAAATCAGAAATAGACTTTTGAGGTACTTAGGAATTCTGATAAAGTTCTGTCCTCATATATCCCTGGTGCTGCATGACTAATCTTTATACAAATAATTTTTGTTACACGTAGTCTGTTATAAATAGGTTTTCTAATAAAGTACTTGCCAGTACTGATAAGGGTTCAGTAAAATTGCATATATGTTGTGGAATGACAAAATCTCTCAAATACACTAATTTTTTTTTTCTGTTGTGATAAAATACATGTAACATAAAATTTACTATTTTAACTGTCTTAAAAATTTTGCTGTAAAAGAGTACTTCATTTTGAATATTCAATTTATTGTCTAGACCATTTAAAATTTTTAAAAAATTTATTAAAAAAATTAATTTAGTTTTTAATTTAAAAAAAAATTTAAAATTAATTTTTATTTATTTGGTTGTGCGAGGTCTTAGTTGCGGGAAGCGGGCTCCTTAGTTGTGACTCTCAGCCTCCTTAGTTGTGGCATGTGAACTCTTAGTTGCGGCATGCATGTGGGACCTAGTTCCCTGAGCAGGAATCGAACCCGGGCCCCCTGAATTGGGAGCACGGAGTCTTAACCATGTCGCCACCAGGGAAGTTCCTATTTTTAATTTTAAATAAAGCTGTTTTCCCAGCTTTATTGAGATGTAATTGACATACAACATAGTATAAGCTTTAGGTATGACAGTGTAATGATTAGATATTCAAATATATTGCAGAATATTTACCACAATAAGGTTAGTTAACACAGCTGTCACCTCACATAGTTACCTTTTTTTGTGTGTGTGTGGTGAAAACTTTTAAGATTTACTCTCAGCAGTTTTCAAGTATGCAGTATAGTATTGTTAACTGTAGTCATCATGCTGTACCTTACATCTGCTGAACTTATTCATTATAAGTACCTTTTGACCACCTTCATCCATCTGCCCTTCCCCACCAACCACCAGTTACTTTGTTTCTATGAGTTCAGTTTTTTTTTAGATTCCACATATAAGTGAGATCATACACTATTTGTCTTTCTCTGTCTGACTTTTTTTACTTAGCATAATGCCTTCAAGGTTCATCCATGTTCTTACAAGTGGCAGGATTTTTTTCTTTTTTTATGGCTGAATAATATTCCATTGTATATACATACCGTATTTTCTTTATTCATTCATCTGTTGATGGACATGTAGGTTGTTTCCATGTCTTGGCTATTGTAAGTAAGGCTGCAGTAGGTTTCTGGGAGGAAGACCACAGAAATAAAGTGCCATTTTCATCACATTATGTCATGGGCACAAACTATCAACATGATTTATGACTTTTTTTTTTTTTTTTTTTTTGCGGTATGCGGGCCTCTCACTGCTGTGGCCTCTCCCATTGTGGAGCACAGGCTCCGGACACACAGGCTCAGCGGCCATGGCTCACAGGCCCGGCCGCTCCATGGCATGTGGGATCCTCCCGGACCGGGGCACGAACCTGTGTCCCCTGCATTGGCAGGCGGACTCTCCACCACTGCGCCACCAGGGAAGCCCAATTTATGACTATTAATGTTGACCTTGATTACCTGGCTGAGGTGGGGGCCCAGATATCTCTTTGAGATAGTGATTTCATTTCCTTTGTATACATACCCAGAAGTGGGATTGCTGGATCAAATGATAGTTCTATTTTTAACTTTTTGAGGCTCCTCTATACTGTTTTCCATAGTGGCTGTACCAATTTACATTCCCACCAGTAGGGCACAAGGGTTCACTTTTGTTATTTCTTGTCTCTTTGATAATACCTTTTCTAACAGGTATGAGGTGATACCTTATTGTAGTTCGGATATGTAGTTCCCTGATGATTTGTGATATTGAGTACCTTTTCGTGTGCCTGTTGGCCATTTGTATATCTTTTTTGGAAAAATGTCTATTCAAGTCCTTTGCCCATTTTTTAATCGGATTTTGTTTGTTTTTTGCTACTGAGTTGTATGAGTTCCTTGTATATTTTGGATATTACCCCCTTATCAGATATATGATTTGCAAATATTTTTTACCATTCCATAGGTTGCCTTTTTATTTTGTTGATTGTTCTTTGCTATGAGAAGCTTTTTAGTTTGATGTAGTCCCACGTGTTTATTTTTGCTTTTGTTTCTTGTGCTTTAGGTGTCAGCTCCAAAACATCATTGCCAAGACGAATGTCAAGGAGCTTTTTCCCTATGTTTTCTTCTATGAGTTTTATAATTTCAGATCTTACATTTTAGTCTTTAATCTGTTTCAAGTTAATTTTTGTCAGTGCTGTAAGTTAAGGGTCCAGTTTCAGTTTTTTGTGTATGAATATCCAGTTTTCCCAATACCATTTATTGAAGAGACTGTCTTTTCCCCATTGAATATTCTTGACTCCCTTGTCAAATATTAGTTTATGGTGTATGCGTGGGTTTATTTCTGGGCTCTTGATCCTGTTCTGCTGATCAATGACTGTTTTTATGCCAATCCCATACTGTTTTGATTACTATAGCTTTGTAGTATAGTTAGAAATCAGGACGTGTGATGCTCCAGCTTTCTTCTTCTTTCTCAAGATTGCTTTGGCTATTTGGGGTCTTTTGTGGTTCCATAACAAATTTTAGGATTTTTTTTCTATTTCTATGAAAAATGTCATTGGAATTTTGATAGGGATGACATTGAATCTATAAGTGGCTTTGGGTACCATGGACATTGTAGCAATATTAATTATTCCAGTCTATGAAAGCAGGATATCTTTACACTTGTGTTTTCTTCAATTTCTTTCATCGGTGTTTCATAGTTTTCAGTGTATAGATCTTTCACCTCCTTGGTTAAATTTATTCCTAAGTATTTTATTATTTTTGATGCTGTTGTGAATGAGATTGTTTTCTTAATTTCTCAGTTTCTTAGTGAAAATGCAACAGATTTTTATTGTTTTGTATCCTGAATCTTTACTGAATTTGTTTATTTAACATTTTTTTGGTGGAGTCTTTAGAGTTTTATATATATAAGATTGTGTCATCTGCAAACAGAGACAATTTTACTTCTTCCTTTTCTATTTGGACACCTTTTCTTTCTTTCTTTTTTTCTTTCTTCCTTTTCTTTCTTTTTTTCTTTCTTTCTTTTCTTTTCTTTCTTTCTTTCTTTTTCTTCTTTCTTTCTTTCCTTTTTTTCTTCTTTCTTTCTTTCTGCTTTCCTTCCTTCCTTTCTTCTTTCTTTCTTTCTTTCTCTTCCTTCCTTCCTTCCTTTCTTTCTTTTCTTTCTTTCTTTCTTTCTTTCTTTCTTTCTTTTTCTTTCTTTCTTCCTTTCTTCCTTTCTTCCTTTCTCCCTCCCTCCCTCCACCCCCCTTCCTTCCTTCCTTTCTTTTTTTTTTTAACCTGCTTGCTTTGGCTAAGATTTCCAGAAATACGTTGACTAGGAGTGCTAAGAATGGGCACTCTTATCTTGTTCCCTATTTTAACCATTTTAAGTGTACAATTCAGTAACATGAACTACAGTCAGAATTGTACAGCCATCATGACTATCCATTTCCAGAACTTTTTCGTCATGCCAGACAGAAACTCTGTACCCATTAGACAATAATTCCCTATTCTCCACCCCTACTCACCCCAGCCTCTGGTAATCTCTATTCTACTTTCCTTTTTGGATTGTTCATTGCTAGTGTATACAAACACAACAGATTTCCATGTGTTCGTTTTGTACTCTGCAACTTTGCTGCATTAGTTTATTAGCTCTAATAGTTTATTTGTGTAATCTTCAGAGTTTTCTACATATAATATCATGTCATCTGTGAACAAAGAAAATTTTACTTCTTCCTTTCCAATTTGGATGCCTTTTCTTTTTCTATTTTTTTTTAATGAATTTATTTATTTATTTTTGGCTGTGTTGGGTCTTCATTTCTGTGCGAGGTCTTTCTCTAGCTGTGGTGAACGGGGGCCACTGTTCATTGCGGTGCATGGGCCTCTCACTGTTGCGGCCTTCTCTTGTTGCGGAGCACAGGCTCCAGACGCGCAGGCTCAGTAGCTGTGGTGCGTGGGCTTAGTTGCTCCGCGGCATGTGGGATTTTCCCAGACCAGGGCTCGAACCTGTGTCCCCTGCATTGGCAGGCAGATTCTCAACCACTGCGTCACCAGGGAAGCCCTTATTTCTTTTTCTTACGTAATTGCTCTGATTAGAACTTCCAGTACTTTGTTGAATAGAAGTGGTGAAAGCAGGCGTTTTTGTCTTGTTCTTGTCTTACGGGAAAAGTTTTCAGTCTTTCATCATTAAGTATGATGTTAGCTATGAATTTTTCATGTGTGGTCTTTATTACATTGAGGAGGTTTCCTTCTATTCTTAGTTTATTGGGTGTTTTTATCACGAAAGAGTGTTGAATTTTTCAGATTTTCTTTATGCATCAATTGAGATGATCATGTGTTTTTTTCCCTTATATTCTATTAATCCAAATATACTTTTGCCCTTTTCCTCTTCTTTTCTTTTTTTTCTTTTCTCTTTTTCTGGTAGCCTTATAAATGTCTGGCTTAGTCCATGTTCTGAATCAGGCTAACTGAAATAAAATGATGATGTTAGGTAGTGGATTTGTTCTAGTCACTAATGGGAAGCCAGATGTAATTTACTCTTATTAGCTAGCTTGAGGTTTCTGATCAGTTGCAACAATTAATTTTTGTACTCTCCATATGAGCTGTTAAGCTTTTGGTATATAAATTGACACCTAGAATATGCAATAAAGAAAAAGTAAAATATCTTTGTACTTAAGTTGCTTCTCTTTTAAATTAAACCATGTTACCATGTTACAGGGTTCCTATACCCAAACAAAGTTGCTTCATGATCTAACAGTAGAAATTGGGCTTGGTAAAAATTGTGTTCCATATTAAGACAGAATTCCAGTACGGTGGAGTATAAATGAAATTTTTATGGTTTCATCTTGAGAAACACCAGCCTGGTAGTGGTGGTGGTGGAAGAGGAGATGATCAGCATTCAGAACTAATGAAGGCATAACTTGACTTCACTGTTTTTAACCAGATAGATATTTCTGTTGCATGATGTTTAAGGGGGAAAAAAAGGAAAAGAACTTACTAAGTTAAGAAAGAAGTAGGAAAATATTAAGTGTATGAGGAGAACAAAGAAAACATTATCTATTCTTTAGACTGTTGGAGTAAAGCTAAGAGTGGACATTATAAACCAGATGCTCTTTAAGCTTCTAAAACTGTAGCTTTTACTAAAATAGTGACCAGAATGGCACTACCTAGTAGTGAGAGGAGGGCAGAGTCTCAGGTCACAACAAGAAAAAGACACAGTCAAAGATTTTTTAAACATTACCTCTCAGGTTTCCAATAGCTTTTCTTGTCTAAGGTGGAAGAGCAAATCAAAACATTTTTTTCTGAGATAAAAGTTACTTATAGAGCAGTAGAAAAGAGGATATATTCATCAGTATCTGTTAACAAGTCTCTTCCTGTTCTTAAAGTAACTCTTAAATATTCTTTAATTTCCTGTTTTGTTCTCATGTTTTTACTTTGGTTGGTATTTCAGTAAGTTTTTGGTATTCTCACATTTTATCTAAATATGTAACTATTAAAATAGAATGTAAATCCAAATTCTCCATTTCATTTTCCTCTTAGGCATGAATCATACAAAACTCAGTATAGAGCAATGTTTGTAATGAATTGTTCTATCAACAAAGAAGAGATTCTAAGATACAAAACCCCAGAGAACAGGAAGAAAAGGCGAGGCCATAAGAAGATGAGGTCTAACCAAGAAGATGCTGTGGAGCAGGCAGAGACAGATGTGGAAGAAATCTATCACCCAGTCATGTGCACTGAATGTTCCACCGAAGTGGCGGTTTATGACAAGGATGAAGTCTTTCATTTTTTCAACGTTTTAGCAAGCCATTCCTAAATAGCTAAGTTGGCATTTAGTTGCCCAGTACTGTATACAAGGCAAATATGGACAGTTATATTCCCCCTGCCTGCTCATCTCAAGTGACATTCTGAGTGGTTATTTGAGGAAGCAGTGCTTTATCTTTATCTTTTTGAGAAAAAATGGTTATCTACCTTCATCCCTCCCCTTGCTTTTTAAAAAAAATGTTTCCCCAGCTCTGATGGGACTCGTTATTCATTCTCTTTTTGATAGATATTTGGAAACTGGGGCTTTTTTATTTATTAAAGCTCTTTAGAATTAAAATGTTCTGGAGTTGCAGGTAACTTTTGTTTCAGAGTGTTATTTTTATTTTTTATTTTGGATATACCCTTGGTGTGCTTAATCTAGAAACCGTTTCCTCACTTCTGTCTATATATATATATATATATATATATATATATATATATATTTCTTTTTTAAAATTGCGGTATAGATGCTTTACAACGTTGTGTTAGTTTCTGTTGTACAACTAAGTGAACCAGCTGTATGTATACATATATCCCCTCCCTCTTGGACCTCCCTCCCACCCTTTCTGTCTATATTGTTTTTGCTAAGAAGTATCATTATTTCCCTTCTAACCCATAGGATGGAGTGAACAGTATTTAGTAACTGTTACAGTTACATGAAGTTAGTATTGGAGTGCCTTGAGTAATTAACATAGGTCTTTCCTTAAAAGTGTGGTACTTAATCAGTATTCTAAACTTAATGAATTAACACAGTAAAATAGAAATTTGTGGTAAGGAAGAGCAAACTCACCCTCCAGCCTTAGACTTAAAAATGTTGTTGCTGTTGCTTGTGCTACCATTTATTCCGGAATTTCTCTTGCCAGCAATGAAGGTATGTTTGTTTTTGCTCTTAATAATAGAAAAATTATTAGTGGCGCTTGGAGGAAATTGCATTTTAGGCATCTGTACATTTTAGCTTTTTAAAAGAATATGATTGGGGCTTCCCTGGTGGCGCAGTGGTTGAGAGTGCACCTGCTGATGCAGGGGACATGGGTTTGTGCCCTGGTCCGGGAAGATCCCACATGCCGTGGAGCGGCTGGGCCCGTGAGCCACGGCCGCTGAGCCTGCACGTCTGGGGCCACAGCAGTGAGAGGCCCACATACTGGGAAAAAAAAAAAAAAAAGAATATGATTGGACTGTTTCCAAAAACAACATTGGGAAACTCACGGTCCTCTTGTTATTTTAATAGACATGTGATTGAGTGGAAAGAAATCAGAAAATAGGTTTTAATTCAGGCTCAGCAACGCTAATCTTTGGCAGGTCTGTTCCTTTGAGTCCCAGTTTTCCACTTATAAAATGAAAAGGTTGGAGGAGAGCAGTGATTCCCCACAGAGGTCAGGGCTCAACAGGACTTGACGGGGACCTCTGCATACTCCCTCAGACAATGATACACCTCCAGAAGGGAAAACATATCCTTTCCACCTCCTTGTATTTTGCACTTTCTAAAAGCTACACATAAGGTGAACCGGAACCAGTGATGGTGTGGTGTTGGTAAGAATTAGATGGAGGTAAAAAAATGATAAAGAATCTGCTTTTAGGAAATTTCCAATGTCTTAATAGCATACTTGATAATTTTTATGGTATGCTGATATCTGTCCAATTGGAAGCAATATATATACTTTTAAACATTTCAACGTGTTGCCAGATGATAACGTTACAGAATAACACTGTTAGTCTGTTTATTTATTTTATTTTATTTTTTTTGCGGTACGCGGGCCTCTCACTGTTGTGGCCTCTCCTGTTGCGGAGCACAGGCTCCGGACGCGCAGGCTCAGCGGCCGTGGCTCACGGGCCCAGCCGCTCCGCGGCATGTGGGATCTTCCTGGACCGAGGCATGAACCCGTGTCCCCTGCATCGGCAGGCAGACTCTCAACTACTGCGCCACCAGGGAAGCCCTAGTCTGTTTATTTTAACCTTGTGTTTGCCTTATTGTAACTTTGCAAGATGTCTTTCTGTCTTACTATCATTGCAAACCCTACTTTCTTCCTAGATTGCTCCACCACCCTCATTGTACCCTTATTTCCACTTCAGTAGGAGGATCTCAGTGGTCTTATACGTAAAGATCACCTGGAGCAGATATTAAAAAGGCACATTGTTGGAGGCCCTACTCAGAATGTGACTAAATAATAAACATGAGGCAGGAAATCACAATTTCCAAAGATATAGTTTGTAACAGTAACAACATAAAGGGGAAGGACAGAACTGTATAGAATCAGAGTTTTGTATACTACTAAAGCTGAGTTCAAGCTAGTTTCTTAGAAATGTAAGATGACAGTTGTAATCCAAAGGGTAACCATGAAGATGTTGCAACAAGAAGAAAATATAAAGTGATCCATGAATAGACTATAATACATTTAAGTATTACAAAATATAAAACTATGTACAATTATTCTTTATGTCCCTTAACTTAAAAAAAAATCCTTGAAATATTACTTAAAGGAGATTGGTGGTCAACACTGTTTTGACTTCAAGCAGAGAGGGCTTCAACAATTTTTCTCCTTTTTTTTTTTTTTTTGTCTGTGCCCCTTGGCATGCGGAATCTCAGTTCTTCGACTAGGGATCAAATGCGTGCCCCCTGCAGTGGAAGCATGGGGTCTTTTTTTAAAAAATTAAATTAATTAGTTTTAGCTGTGTTGGGTCCTTGTTGCTGCATGCAGGCTTTCTCTAGTTGCAGTGAGTGGGGGTTACTCTTCATTACAGTGCACCGGCTTCTCATTGCGGTGGCTTCTCTTGTTGCGGAGCATGGGCTCTAGGCACGCGGGCTTCAGTAGTTGTGGCACGAGGGCTCAGTAGTTGTAGCTCGTGGGCTTAGTAGTTGTGGCTCGCGGGCTCTAGAGCGCAGGCTCAGTAGTTGTGGCTCACAGGCTTAGTTGCTCCACGGATTCTGGGATCTTCCCAGACCAGGGATCAAACCCATGTCCCCTGCATTGGCAGGTGGATTCTTAACCACTGTGCCACCAGGGAAGTCCCAGAAGCACAGTCTTAACCACTGGACTGCCAGGGAAGTCCCTACCTCAGTTTTAATGCATACCTTTGAGTATTTTTTCTTTTGTTTTCTTAGGATGCTGTTATTTACAATTTGATTACATTCAGATTATTCAACAATCATAGTGCTTTTCACCATAACCTTCTCACATTTTGTAATTTTAATTGTTTTCCTCTAATCTGTGTGTTAAACAGCTACACATGAACCTTAAAGGACCACTTGTAGCCTTAATCTGCCCCAATTCCTTTTTTAAGTGAAGCATAAATTATTTAATATTTAAATGAGGCTTAAATAAACATGTGGGCCTAGCTTGGCTCACTGTATTAGTTTTTATTGCTGTGGAACAGATGACCACAAACCTAGTGGCATAAAGTGACATATATTTGTCATCCCATAGTTTTTGTGAGTCAGGAGTCTGGGCATGGCTTAGCAGTGTCCTCTGCTGAGGGTCCAAGAAGGTTGTAATCAAGTTGTTGGCTAGGTTGGAGTCTTATCTGGAGACTTGACTGGGGAAGATTCCACTAGCTGCTCCACTTCCAAGCTACTGCAAGTTGTTGCAATGTTGTAGGACTGAAGTTGCTGTTTTCTTGCTGGATGTAAGCCAGGGGCTGCTCTTGAGAGGTGGCCTCCTGTCTCTAGATATGGAAATACAGCATTAGATACACTACTTGTTAAATCTGTCACTTATGTTTTAAAGGGTGCAGGATGTATTTAGGCTTATATGTTTTGCATTTCCATGTATATCATACACGAACTGTTTGTGCTTGCTTCTTTTTTTTTTTTTTTTTTTGATTGCACCTCATAGCATGCAGGATCTTAGTTCCCCAGCCAGGGATGGAACCTGTGCCTCCTGCAGTGGAAGCACAGTTTCTTAACCACTGGACAGCCAGAGAAGTCCCTGTGTTTGCTTCTTTTCTGAGCTCCTCATCCTCCTAGCCCCTGGAAGTTTTGCCCTCACAACCCCCCAGCCCTCCCTTGCAGGAATCACTGCCCCCACCTCTCTGAACTATTATTAGTGATTTGGGACTGAAGGAGACAGGCAGTTAGGGAATGGAGGGAGAAAAGGGAGACCCTACCCTGTGTCATCAAATATTAAGATGCACCCATATCCAATGTTGAAAATTTTTCTCAAAAATTTTTTGAATGGATTATTCTTGTTTTTGAAATTATTTGAGTGTGTTGACTCATGATTTGATGTTTTAAGCAATCATTGTGCATATGTGAGAATTCCTGAGAAATGCAAAAAGCTAAAGTCCTTATT
>NW_006779887.1:1025429-1027439 GCF_000442215.2 Lipotes vexillifer | reverse complement strand
GTAGGGTAGGGAAATTTGTATGTGTTTTAAAATGAAAAATTAATAAAGTTTATACATAAATTTAATGAAACATCTCTTAATTTTGTAGTTTTGTTTTCTTATTTAGAACTGGTACGTGCCCTTTTCATGCCCAGATCTCAGACATTTTCTTGTACATTTTCTTTTCTGGAAAAGCTTGTGGGCCCTGGGCACTCTGCCTGCAGTGCTAAATGGATAAATTGGATTTGTTTGAGTCTTCCTATGGATCAGTAAGGGGACAAAAAGTTGGCAGTAGTTTATCAACATCCCATATTCAGATAATTAAGCAATTTCAACAATTCTTAATAGCATGACAGATTTTACTATCTTTTTGCTGTACGCGGGCCTCTCACTGTTGTGGCCTCTCCCGTTGTGGAGCACAGGCTCCGGACGTGCAGGCTTAGTGGCCATGGCTCACGGGCCCAGCCACTCCGCAGCATGTGGGATCTTCCCAGACTGGGGCACGAACCCGTGTCCCCTGCATCGGCAGGTGGACTCTCAACCACTGCGCCACCAGGGAAGCCCTTTACTATCTCTTAATAGATGTTGGCTTATGAGACCTAGGGAAGCACAGGAAAGTTTCTTTGGCATGAAAGCAACTCTAGGCAGAGTACTTTTTATTTAGATTGATGTATTGCTAGGACTGCCATAACAAAATACCACAGACTCGGTGGCTTAAACAACAGAAATTTATTTTCTGCCAGTTCTGGAGGCTGAGAGCCCAAGATCAAGGTCAGCAGGTTTGGTTTCTTTTGAGTCTTCTTTCCTTGGCTAGCAGAAGGCTGCCTTCTTGCTGTGTCTTCACATGATCTTTCTCTGTGTGTATACATGTCTGTCCTCATCTCCTCTTAATAAGGATAGCAGTCATAGTGGATTAGGGCCTACCTGTATGACCTCATTTGACCTTAATTACCTCATTACAGATCCTGTCTCCAAGCACAGTCACATTATGATGCACTGGGGGTTAGGATTTCAACATATGAATTATGAGAGTATACAATTAAGCCCATAACAATTGTCATCCTTTATTTTATGCAATAGCAAAGTTGATGATAAAGCACATTTCAATTAGGTGAATCTTATTTCCTACCATCTTCCAATGGGAATATACTGCCCTCCCACCCCTCAAAGAAGCATATCAATAGGAGAGTAAGACCTTAAGCTAGAAAGTGGAAACAATTTTGAATTCCTCAGTACCCTCCAGATCCTCTCCCCAAATCTTATTTTTTCTTCTTCCAGTTTTACCAAGTCTTTTCTTTATGTTGTCTGTCTTTAGTCCTTCCTCAGATGATGAGCATACCTTCCAGATACAGAGTTGCTCCATTCCGTGTGGTAGATCCTATACCTTGGCTCCCTTTTCCCCTGTTGTCTGAGATCTCAATGAACTTAAAAAAAAAATAATTTTATTTATTTATTTATTTTTGGCTGTGTTGTGTCTGTTGCGGTGCGTGGGCTTCTCATTGCAGTGGCTTCTCTTGTTGCGGAGCACAGGCTCTAGGCACGCGGGCTTCAGTAGTTGCGGCTTGTGAACTCAGTAGTTGTGGCTCATGGGCTCTAGAGTGCAGGCTCAGTAGTTGTGGTGCATGGGCTTAGTTGCTCTGTGGCATGTGGGATCTTCCCGGACCAGGGCTCAAACCGATGCCCCCTGCATTGGCAGGCGGATTCTTAACCACTGTGCCACCAGGGAAGCCCCCTCAATGAACTTTAAAAAAAAATTAATTTTATTGAAGTATAGTTGTTTTACAATGTATTAATTTCTGCTCTATAGCAAAGTGATTCAGTTATGCATATATAGACATACATTCTTTTTCACATTCTTTTCCATTATGGTTTATTACAGGATATCGAATATAGTTCCCTGAGCTATACAGTAGGACCTTGTTGTTTATCCATTCTCTATATAATAGTTGCATCTGCTCACCCCAACCTCCCAATCCACCCCCCCCCCCCCCCCCCCCCCCCCCCACGCGGCACGCCCACCTCGCTGTTTCG
>NW_006779887.1:1018293-1025361 GCF_000442215.2 Lipotes vexillifer | reverse complement strand
TTTTTGTGGTACGTGGGCTTCTCACTGCTGTGGCCTCTCCCGTTGCGGAGCACAGGCTCCGGACGTGCAGGCTCAGCGGCCATGGCTTACGGGCCCAGCCACTCCGCGGCATGTGGGATCTTCCCGGACCAGGGCACAAACCCGTGTCCCTTGCACTGGCAGGCGAACTCTCAACCACTGCGCCACCAGGGAAGCCCCATGACTCTTTGTGAATTATGGTTTTCTCAGGGTATATGCCCAGTAGTGGGATTGCTGGGTCATACAGTAGTCCTATTTTTAGTTTTTTATGGAACCTCCATTCTGTTTTCCATAGTGGCTGTGTCAATTTACATTCCCACCACAGTGTGTGGTCTTTTGAGAATAGGTTTTTTTTTTTTTTCCACTCAGTATAATGCCCTGAGATCCATCCAAATTTTTGCATGTGTCAATAGGTCATTCCTTGTTTATTGCTGAGTAGTATTCCATTTTCTCTATGTGATAGTTTGTTTAGCCATTCAGCTATTGAAGGAGCAATTGCTTTTTAATAAAAAGGCAAATGCCCACTTTAATCATAATTCTGAATTGCTTTTTTTGTGTTAACACCTATGTTTTTACAAAGCACAATAAACTAGGCTAGGTATTTTTAATTTTTAATGGATAACAAGGTTTGAGACATATAAATGATGTCTATATATGATATAAATTATAGTTATAACTAGCAGATGATTCAAATTCACACCTTTACATAAAATACTTTTAACTCGATTTATTCATGATAAATTTAGATCTACCTAAGAAAGATATTACCTGGCATTATAGTAGGGCTAACTATACCTGAGAAGCACTTGCTATATATTATTATTATTATTATTTGCGGTACACTGGCCTCTCACTGATGTGGCCTCTCCCGTTGTGGAGCACAGGCTTCGGACGCGCAGGTCTAGCGGCCATGGCTCACGGGCCTAACCGCTCTGCGGCAGGGCACGAATCCGTGTCCCCTGTATCGGCAGGCGGACTCTCAACCACTGCGTCACCAGGGAAGCCCTGCTGTATTATTGATTTAATACAAAGTGGTTGTTTAAACAGACAGACACATGCACACATAGGCATTCACATAGCTTTCCTCCACGCCTTAAATAGAAGTGCTGATCTCTCAATTTCACTGTATTTCTGTTTCAGCAGATGTTGTGTTCTATAGGAATATGCTTGGAATTTTAAAACATTGTACCAGTTGTCAAGACTTAATACAAACAGTCACAAGTAGTCTGCTGCTCTTGCCACTACTTCCTGATACTGCTGGTGGAATCTTTTTACCTCTTGCTTTTAGCTGCCTGGCTGAATATTTGTAATGGTTTCCTTATAGGCTCTGAAGTGAGAGAAACACTTTTTGGTGTGAGTTGATTATTTTAGCTGCTACAGCAGCCCCATCTACTGGTATTCTCAAAGTATTACATTTTAATTTAGGTGGGTTCTTTTTTATGGCCTCTCCCGTTGCGGAGCACAGGCTCCGGACGCGCAGGCTCGGCGGCCATGGCTCACTGGCCCAGCCACTCCGCGGCATGTGGGATCTTCCCGGACCGGGGCACGAACCCGCGTCCCCTGCATCGGCAGGCGGACTCCCAACCACTGAGCCACCAGGGAAGCCCTAGGTGGGTTCATTTTTTACTGGGGCTTTTCCTTCACTTAGAACAAACTTTCCTTCATTTTTGCTCATAGTGAGTTCTTCATCATTTTCCTCACTCTCACTGAAGTCGGATCACTAATACTGGGTCTAGTGCTTCCTCTCAAAAGAATGTTCCTCTATTTTACTCAAGCATTAACCATCGTGCAAATCATCTTCCGTAATTTCATCCAAATTCAAATAATCACTAATTGTGCTACAATTAGAGAAATGGGAAAGCTTATTCATTGTTTTTGTTTTAGTACTGCCACATTTTTCAATTCCTTTACCCTGAAACCCCTGCACACCAGTGGAGTCTGTTGATGGTTCCTTCACTGGTAGTACAGATGTAACTTCTAAATCTCTCTGGTAGAGCTTGTTGTTTAAGGATGGAGTTTTCACTTGAAGTGGAGTATCTTCAGATTTAAAATTTTGAACTTAGTTTTTGTTTCTAACTCCAGATTATGTTTGGATTTTTTAAGTACAATTAAACAATATCATTATCATGGTCTCTGTTAGAGTGCCCAAACTTTAGTAAGTGTCTGGCCTAGGTTGCTTTTTCTGGTGCTCCTTGCCAGTGGAGTAAGATAAGAAAAGTAAATTAGGGAATTCCCTGGCGGTCCAGTGGTTAGGACTTGGCACTTTCACTGCTGGGGCCCGGGTTCCATCCCTGGTTGGGGAACTAAGCCATGAGGCTCAGCCAAAAAAAAAAAAAGAAGTATAAAGATTGGAAAGGAAAAAAGAAATGTCATTGTTCATAGATGATAGAGTTCTCTACCTAAAAAAGCCCAGACAGGTTTTCAGGAATATGGGAATTTAGCAAGATGACTGAATATAAGATTGATATATAAAAAAATAGGTTGTCTTTAAATGGGTGAGTTGTATGGTATGTGGATTATATCTCTCTACATCTGCTATATTTTTAAAAATCTGGTATTTTCCTTTAGATGGGAAGTGGAGCCATCCCTGCTGTCAGTACAAGTCTGGGAACTGCAGATGCTCAGTTGCACAGTCCCCACTCACCAAAACTCACCAACCCTAACTGATTTAAAAAAATACAAGAGCTGTGTTGAGATATAATTCACACAGTATACAATTTTCCCATTTAAAGCCAATTAATTTTTATTATTTATTTATTTATTTGACTGTGCCTTGTCTTAGTTGCGGAACTCGGATCTTCGTTGTGGTATGCAAGATCTTTAGTTGCAGCATGTGGGCCTCTTAGTTGTGGCATGTGAACTCTTAGTTGCGGCATGTGAACTCTTAGTTGCGGACTTCTTAGTTGCAGCGTGCACGTGGGATCTAGTTCCCTGATAAGGGATCGAACCTGGGCCTCCTGCATTGGGGGTGCGGAGTCTTACCCACTGGACCACTAGGGAAGTCCCCCTGACTGCTATCCTTTGAAAAGCCTGCTTACAAGGTTGGCCCTGGCTGGCATCTGGAAACTAAGAATCTGGGGAGGGTTTCAACCCCCCTAACTGATAGAAATAACTCACTGTGCCTAAACTGTTTGTATAAACAATGTGGTTTATGCTAAACACCGGCTTTCCTCCTGGGAGTCTGGAATTTTGGTACTGCTAGACCAAGGGTGCCTACGGGACCAGGCCCAAATAAAAACCTTGGGAGCAGGGCCTCTAATGAGCTTCTCTGGTAGAGAACACGTGTTGTCACAACTGGGGGAATTAAGTGTGTCCTGGTGACTCCACTGGGAGAGGACTCTTGGCAGCTTGTGTCTGGTTTTCTGTGGACTTTGCCCATTTGCCTTTTTCCTTTGCTGATTTTGCTTTGTACCCTTTCACTGTAATAAATCATAGCCATGAATGTGACTACACGCTGAGTCCTGTGAGTCCTCCTAATGAATCATTGAAACTGGGGGTGGTCTTGGGAACCTCTCCCCTGACCAAATTATAGGTTTGTTTTTTTTAATAGACTGAATTTTTAAAAAGCAGTTTTAGGTTCAAATTATAGTTTTTAATGTGTCGCTGGAGTTGTTTTGCATATTTTAATGTTTTCATAGCTTTATTAAAGTATAAACATATACAATAAAATGCATATTAAAATGTACAGTTTTATTAGTTTTGACATAGGTATATACCCATGAAACCATCACCACAGTCAAGATATTGAGCATATCTATCACCCTGATAGTTATCTCATGCCCCTTGGTAATCCATCTCTTCCTCTGCACCCCCTCACCCCAGATAACCACTGATCTATCACTATAATTTGCATTTTCTATAAGTTTATATAAATAGAACCATGCAGTATATACTCTTTGCATGACCTCAGTCACTCAGACTACTTATTTGGAGATTCATCCATGTTGTTGCATATTATAGATAGTTGTTCCTTTTTATTGCTGAGTAGTATTCTATTGTATGAACTTTATATGGATTATACTACAATTTATTTATCGCCTGTCGATAGACATTTGGGTTATTTCCAATTATTGGCCATTACAAATAACACTGCTATAAATGTTCATATACATGTCTTTGTAGGGGCACATGCCTTCATTTCTCTTTGGTAAACATTTTGGAGTAGGATGGTTAGGTTGCGTGGTTGGTATATGTATCACTTTTTGAGAAACTTCCAAACTATTTTCAAAAGTGATGGCAACACTTTGCATTCCTACCAGCAGTGTATTAGAGTTCCAACTGGTACACATCAACATTTGGTATAGTCTGTCTTTTTATTTTTTAAGTCTGTCTTTTTTTTGGCTGCAGCTCATGGCTTGTGGGATCTTAGTTCCCCCACCAGGACCAGGGATTGAAACTGGGGCCATAGCAGGCAGTGAAAGTGCCGTATCCTAACCACTGGGTCACCAGGGAAGTCCCTAGTCTGTCTTTTAAATTGTAGCCATTCAATTGGGTGTGTAGAGATTTCTCATTATGGTTTCAATTTGCATTTCCCTATTAACTAATTGATGTTGATCACCTTTTCTTATGCTTACTTGCCATCTTTGGTGAACTGTCTATTTTAAAATTGGGTCTACTTTGTTGGGTATATATTTTGCAAATATTTTGTCTCAGTCTGTGGCTTGCCTTTTCATTTTAGTTAACAGAGCAAAAGTTTTACATTTTGATGAGGTCCAACTTATCAATGTTTTCTTTTTGTGTCATATTTAAGAAATCTTTGCAAAACCCAAGGTCACTAAGATTTTCTCCTATTTTCCTCTACAAGTTTTTTTTTTTTTTTTGGCTGCGCTGGGTCTTCGTTGTGGGCTTCTCTCTAGTTGTGCCGTGTGGGCTTCTCTAGTTGTTGTGCACGGGCCCTAGAGTGCACGAACTCAGTAGTTGTGGCTCCAGGCATGGGTTTAGTTGCCCCACGGCATGTGGGATCTTAGTTCCCCGACCAGGGATCGAGCGGCGTCCCCTGCATTGGAAGGCGGATTCTTAACCACTGGACCACCAGGGAAGTCCCTTCATGTACAAGTTTTATACTTTAGGGACTTCCCTGGTGGTCCAGTGATTAAGACTCCGCTCCTCTACTGCAGGGGGCACAGGTTCGATACCTGGTTGGGAAACTAAGATCCCACGTGCCGTGCAGCACGGCCAAAAATAATAAAAGTACAAGTTTTACACTTTAAGTTCCTACATTCAGGTCTGTGATCCGTCTTAAGTCAGTTTTTGTATGTGATGTGGGATAAAGGTTGAGTGTTTTTTTTTTGCTTTTTGTTTTGTATATAGCTACCCAATAGTGTTCCTGCACCATTTGTTGAAAAGATTATCCTTCCCATTGAATTGCCTTGGGACCTTTGTTGAAAATGAAATGATCATATATGTGTAGGTCTGTTTCTTGACTCTATTCTGTTTCATTGAAATATAGGTCTATATTTATGCTAATACCACATTGTCTTAATTACTATAGCTTTATAATAAGCTTTGAAATCAGGTAGTATAATCCCTCTAGTTTTGGTATTTTTGAAGTTGTTTCAGCTATCCTAGGCCCTTTGTATTTCTATATAAATTTTAGAATCAGATTGTCAATTTTAAGTTTTCTACCTATGTTCTCAAGTGATGTTGTCCAGTACTTATCCTTTCTTAGCTGTTCTTATCTGTTTCTAGGATCAAGGTTATATCCTGCCATAGAACAAGGTGGGGAGAGCTCTTTTTTTCTGTGCTCTGAAAGATTTTGTATAAGATTGTGATGATTTGTTCTTTCAAAATTTGGTTTAACTCACCTGTAGACATGCAAACCTTCAGGTTCCACTCCAGGCCATGGGGGGTGGGACCCAGCCATCTTTTTTTTTCCTAAATAATTAATTAATTTATTTTTGGCTGCATTGGGTCTTTGTTGCTGTGCGTGGTCTTTCTCTAGTTGCGGCGAGCAGGGGCTACTCTTTGTTGTGGTGTGCGGGCTTCTCATTGCAGTGGCCTGTCCTGTTGCAGAGCATGGGCTCCAGGCACGCAGACTTAAGTAGTTGTGGCATGCGGGCTCAGTAGTTATGGCTCGAGGGCATACTTGCTCCACAGCACATGGGATCCTCCCTGACCAGGGATCAAACCCGTGTCCCCTGCACTGGCAGCTGGACTCCCAACCAATGTGCCACCAGGGAAGCCCCCAGCCATCTTTTTAACAAACCTTCCAGGTGATTCTGATGTGTTCTGAAGTTTGAGAACCACTATGAAGGACTGTTTATTTTTTTTTATTTAAGTCTTTAAGCCATTTTGAGTTTATTTTTGTGTATGGTGTGAGGCTGTGTAATAACTTCTCTTTTAAAAAAAACTTATTTATTTGGCTGCACCAGGTCTTACTTGCAGCATGTGGGCTTCTTAGTTGCGGCCAGTGGGCTCCTTACTGTGGCATGCGAACTCTTAGTTGTGGCTTGCATGTGGGATCTAGTTCCCTGACCAGGGATTGAACCCGGGCCCCCTGCATTGGGAATGTGGACTCCTCTCCACTGTGCTACCAGGGAAGTCCCTGTTTTTTTTAAGACAAGGGAAAAACAAGCCAGAGAACATTTGAACATTTATCCTAATAGGTACTTGCTACTATCTTTCCCCTGCTTTTGGTCCCTGTTTTTGGTCAGGTGGGGTGTGTTGCTGTTACTTCTAGGACCGGAACAACCCCAGCCCAAACACACTCATGGTGTGGAATTTTGGCTTTGGGCTTATCAGTGCCAGCCATGGCCTGGTTGTTTTTTTCTCTTGATCCTATTTCTCAGCCAGGGCTGAGGGCTAGCTGTATCACAAGGCTTTGGGAGTGGTTTCGGAGTTTGAGAATCTGTAGTGTTGCTTCACCTACAGTGGGATTTTGAAGGTCATTGGTAAATACTTACAGATGATTCATCTGTACAGGGGATGGAAATAGCTTGAGCTAAGGCCAGAGTTGGTGTTGGGGGCTGGGGGGGCAGATTGTAAGGATCACAGATCCAAGGACTGGGGAGGACATTTTATTCTTTTTTTTTTTTTTTTTTTTTTTCCTTA
>NW_006779887.1:1011259-1018114 GCF_000442215.2 Lipotes vexillifer | reverse complement strand
CATCGGCAGGCGGACTCCCAACCACTGCGCCACCAGGGAGGCCCTGGGGAGGACATTTTAAAGGCCTGAGCTGGGGTGCTTGGGGTCTAGGATCAGGTTCGTTCACAATCATATCTATCAATCTTTTTTTTAAAAAATTTTTTTTACTAGTCCTGCTTTTGGAATTATGCCTAGGACACATTCTCCCTTTTCTCCCCATTTATACATCTTTTATCTGTTTTTTATTTTTCAAGTATCTCATTGGTCCACTTGGAATTTATTTTGGCTTTAAATTGTATTTAATGTGTAAATTTGGAGGACACTAACATTTCATAATACAGTGTTTCCCATCTACTGCATCTCTTCATTGTTAAAATCTTTCGGTTTTGGGGACTTCCTTGGTGGTCCAGTGGCTAAGACTCCGCGCTCCCAATGCAGGGGAACCAGGTTCCATCTAGATCCCGCATGCCACAACCAAGAGATCACATGCTGCAACTAAGAGATCACATGCTGTGACTAAAGCTCCTGCACGCTGCAACTAAGACTTGGCTCAGCCAGATAAATAAATAAATAAATAAATATTTAAAAAATCTTTCGGTTTTTGTAACTTTGTAAAATTTACCACACATTTTCAAAGTTTACTCCTAGGTATTTTTTTGTTTTGTTTTTACTATTGCAAATTGTATCTTTTGTCCATTATATTTTCTAACAGGTAATAGTTGCAGGAAAGCCATTGATTGTTGTAGGCAATTGCTGTATTTTATAACTCACTACCGTGCCGAACTTGGAGTTCTGATATTTTTTCAGGTGACTTTCTTGGGTTTTCCTCCTCTCACCTGCAGGTGGCCCTTCTCCATTGCTGTGCAGGATATCGTACTGCCCTGTTCCTCTGTGAACATGCTCTCTCTTTGTTGCCTTTTTACTTCTTTTCCTCTAGATATTTTCATTCCCCAAGTTTCAGTCCCTCAACCATTCAGTGCATAGTCTCTTCCTTAGAATGTTCATCCACTTTTTCAAAAGTTTCAGTCTCAGTGTTAATGATTCCCAAGTCTATTTTGAGCCTTGACTCTAATTCTGAATGTCTAGAAGCACACTGGATTTTCCTAGGACCTTGCAAAATCTGCTTATCTAAAACTGAACGGGGACTTCCTGGCAGTCCAGTGGTTAAGACTCCAAGCTTCCACTGCAAGGGGCTCAGGTTTGATCCCTGGTCGGGGTACTAAGATCCTGTATGCCACACAGGACGTGGCCAAAGGAAAAAAAAAACCCGAAAACCCCAAAACTGAAAAAATTGTCTACTCTAGGATTCCTTTATGCCTGTTCTGGTATCCACTTCCTAGCTGTGTAGGCTTCAAATTGAAAATTTTTCTTTGTTTCCCACTTCCACTTAGTTATCGAGTCTGTTTTCTTTTTTTTTCCATCTTCCTTTCAAATGTCCCCTACTTATCTATCATTTTCCTCTAGTCACACTGAGTCCAGGTCATTTCCATCCCTTTTGGACCATTACAGCCACCTGCCAACTGGTTTTCTTGCTCCCAGTCTCCCCTTCATTCATTAGTTCATCAACATTAACTGAGCTCCTCTCTGCCTGGGATTGTGTCAGGTGCTAGGAATTTACAGACAGGGGCCTGCTCTCAACGAGTTGAGATGAGTAGTGAACACAGGTAAACAAACAATCACAATATTGTGTGGTGTTGGCCATGGCACAAATGTAACACCAGGTGCCACCAGAGTATAGAAAAGGAAGGACTCGGGACAGCTCTGGAGAGGAGGAAGTGTTTGAGCTGTCTTACACGATTGGTATGAATTGGCCAGGAATTCAGCCCTCTGAGGTTTTAACTCTTTGTTAGATCAAACTCTTCTTTGGGAAAGTTTTTTCTCTGAATGCAAATTTTCCATATATCTTATTTATTTATTTATTTATTTGTAGTAGACTTTAAGACTCTTAAAGTGCAGTTATCACATTTCAATCATTGTAATTCAAGTGTGGAATCAAATTTCAAGCTAACAAATGGGTAGATGTACTAAGAAACTAAACCTCAGGTACAAATCCTTTCCTCTGCCACAGCTGTATAGTCATATCCCAAATACTATCCAGATTGTTACTATAGGATTCTGGAAATCAACAAGGCTCTCATAGATTATGATGCTGTCTTAGCCCATCCACAGACCAGTAATGTGACAAAGTCAGGTTTATTAACCCATTACAATGAGGGAGGCTACTCACCAGAGGACCAAACAAAGTACAGAGTTAATACAGGACCTGAGGGACCTCCCTGGTGGTCTAGTGGTTAAGACTCCACGCTCCAAATGCAGGGGACTGGGGTTCGATCCCTGGTCAGGGAACTAGATTCCGCATATCACAACCAAGACCCCTCATGCCACAACTAAGACCTGGAGCAGATAAATAAATAAAACATTTTTTTAAAAATACAAGATTTGAGGGAATAAAATTTAAAATTTAAAAGAAGCAGTGACAGGCTGAAAGCAAAGCAGGGCTCATGTGGTCAGTGTCAGGTTTAAACTGTTGAACTGAGCTCAGAGTGATATTTCCTTGGAAAGTAAAAGTTTAGGTGTGGAATGTTGTGTCCACAACTCCTTTTCTGAAGCTTTACACCTGGGTTGTAAATCAAGGCTGCTGCTCTGTGTCAAAGTGACTTGGATTCTCAATCAGGAATTGAATGTTTAATTTTTATGGATATAATTTCAAATAGGAAACTTTCTGATAATCTATGATTTTAGAGAACAAATGCTTTCAGTGAGTTAAGAAAGCAGGAGTCATGCAAAGAAGGGTGTTATTTTGATACTTTACAGCTGTAACGTGTCACCCGGAGAGAGGCTTTTCTTGTTATTTTGCAGCTGCCTTTAACTGTGTCTGTTATCCTAGCCCGGGGAATGGCAAGGCAGATTTTAAATTTTCTCAGTCCTACCAAATTTTGACTTTTTCAGTGCTCACATTACAGTAAGGCAGGATCTGTCGACAAAAGGCAGAGAGGGGTCTGATGAAGACGGGTGCTCCTCTGTGAAGCCTGTGGTTGATAGGCCTCCATGCTCCCGGCCTCAGCTGCTTACCTCTGTAAAAGAATGGTATGTAATCATCTGTTATGAATCCGGGCTGTGAGCTTCTTGAGTACTGGGCCTTTCAAAGATTCCCTTTGTCCTCCCAGTTCTGGCACACAATGTTGAATGAACTCACAGATGAGTCATCAGGGTTGCTCACCTCTAAATTTTTACTGATCTGCCACTCTTTCAACACATCCAAGGTGGAGGTAGTAAGCACCAGCAGTCACCTAAGCGCTGTGTCCCTAGAGTCCCAAAGACTGTAAAAGTGCTTTTGACTCCCGGTGTTGCTTGATAGTGAAGGATGGCAGGGCAAGTTATTTGCATATGTGTCAAAATCTTCACACAGAGCCTTAAGTCATGTTCTGAGCTTCTTGCAGAATCCCTGGCCCAGCCTTTACAAACAAGGCCTCTTCTTTAGCTGTGCAGGTGTAGTACCGAAGCTCCCTCCAGGCATAGGCTGTCATGGGAAAGTGAGATGATGCTTTTCTGGAAGATCCTTAAAAAAAAAAAATGCAAACAGGTATGCAACAGTCATGGATTTTTCAACTCACAGAGTTTATTTTAAAAGGAGCCGTCTCATATTTAAATGATCTCTTAGCCTCAAGCTAACTTCATTGGTGTGTAATCCATCTGTGTTGTCATAGGAGTAGCTCACATGAATCTCTTTAAAGGCTTTCAAGTTAAATCACTTTTTCTTGGGTTTTCAGTTGCCCGGCTCTTGACCCGGGATTCCTATGCATGCGCAGAAATGTCAGCTTTTACAGGGTCTCTAGGTGCTAGGGCCACAGTGATTTCCTTTCTCCTTTTACTGTAGTAAGCTGCTTTCTAAAGTAACTTCAGCTTCTGGTTTAGAATTATTTTATTGAATCAAATATAGCAGTCCCTGCTTATTAACCATCTGTATCCACAATGTAACCATGATATACCAGTTGCCAGGTAGTTTTCCACTATATAAAAATATGATAAATAATTCATAGGGAGAATCATTATCAAAATATAGCTTGTGCATTCAGTAGCTTTTACCTGGAGATCTCAAGAGAACTCTACACAGATGATCCAGACTAGCACAGAAGGTACCTTTTGCCATGTGTCTTGAATAAAAGGATGGTCTTCATCTTTAGGTGATGCATAAAGCTTTGCTCTTTATCACTGCAAATCTTGGAATTTTTTAATTTTAATTTTTATCAAGCTAATATATAACTGTTGTTTTTTTTTTTCTTTTTTGCGGTACGCGGGCCTCTCACTGTTGTGGCATCTCCCGTTGCGGAGCACAGGCTCCGGACACGCAGGCTCAGCGGCCATGGCTCACGGGCCCAGCCGCTCCGCGGCATGTGGGATCCTCCCGGACCGGGACACCGTGTCCCCTGCATTGGCAGGCAGACTCTCAACCACTGCGCCACGAGGGAAGCCCTATATAACTGTTTTAAGAATAAAATAGTATTAAAATGCAACGAAATCAGTGTTTCCCTCCCCTAGCCGTGTTGCTACTATGCAGAGCCATCTCCTTCTAATGTAATTGTTTTTTCTGGTGTTCACCTCTATCTAAATAATATGCTTATACCATGGATTCTTGACTCATCAACCTTAGATCACGGTGTTTACTTTCTCTCTGGTCAGCAAGGACCTAGAGCTCTCTCATATCCTGCCACCTCTCAATATGAATGTAGTGCAGCCTTTCTTTTTAAAGTCAATATTAAATGATTACATTATTATGCCTAAACTAAGCAGTGTAGGATGGTTACAGTTCCTTTCTTCTACATTTTTTTTTTTTTTTTTTGTGGTACGTGGGCTTCTCACTGTTGTGGCCTCTCCCGTTGCGGAGCACAGGCTCCGGACGCGCAGGTTCAGTGGCCATGGCTCACGGGCCCAGCCGCTCCGCGGCATGTGGGATCTTCCCGGACCAGGGCATGAACCCATGTCCCCTGCACTGGCAGGCAGATTCTTAACCACTGCGCCAGGGAAGCCCCCCAAACAGCTTCTTAAGCAGCCTTTTAACCAATTCTCTTGTCCCCAGCCTCTCCTGTCACTCCCTCAGCCCTCCAGCAGAACCCAAGATCCCCAGTTCCTGACGTGGCCCCAAATTCTCATCTTTGGCTTTTCCTGTGTACAGGATACAAAGAGAAATGACTGAACTGAGGAAATCATCGTATTGGAAATATTTCAAGATTTTAAATACTGAATACAGGACTGATTGCTATATCTTATATGGCTATATCCTAGTTCAGAACCTCATCATCTACTACCTGAACTACATTTCACGAGTTATACCCTGTTTAACCCTAGGGTCTTACTGAGTATTAATAGATGTTCTACAACCACCATCACAACAAAGATGCTTTGGTCAGATGAGTTTGGGATACACTGTGTTGTGCAAAGTTAGGTTTTTACTGCAGGACATCTAAAAGCACCTAATATGCTAATATGCATTATGACTCCCCAGGAAGACTGTCCTCCCCCGCCTTTCTTTTGAGAATACCAGTGTTCCTTGGAACATGTTGGGCAACCCTGAACTTGGTCATTTCAATAACTGCCTAAGGGGGTTTTCCCTGTCTCCAATCTCTTTTATCCTAAACCCGTGACTTACATCGTTGCCACACTTTTCTTTCTAACTCACAAAGCCAATCTTGGCACTTCAGTTCTCAGAAAGCTTCCCCATTTTCATGAAAAATACAGTCCATCCTCAAGATCCTTCATGTTTCAGCCCCAACAGATTTTCCTAACCACTCTTCCAACCTTTCCTCACGCACCTGCACGTTTCAGCCAAATCAATCAAGAGTTTTACCTCAGGCTCACAGAGTAACTGCAAAGTCCTGTTGCTGTACTTCCTTCACCCAGAATGTTCTGGCATTACTTCTTTTTTTTTTTTACTTCTTTATTAGAGTATAATTGCTTTACAATGGTGTGTTAGTTTCTGCTTTATAACAAAGTGAATCAGTTATACATATGCATATGTCCCCATATCTCCTCCCTCTTGCGTCTCCCTCCCACCCTCCCTATCCCACCCCTCTAGGTGGTCACAAAGCACCGAGCTGATCTCCCTGTGCTTTGTGGCTGCTTCCCACTAGCTATCTATTTTACGTTTGGTAGTGTATATATGTCCATGCCACTCTCTCAGTTTGTCACAGCTTACCCTTCCCCCTCCCCGTGTCCTCAAGTCCATTCTCTAGTAGGTCTGTGTCTTTATTCCTGTCTTACCTGTCATTACTTCTCATCATCCTCCACGAAGGCCTCCCTGATCCACTTCCTTCCCTGGGCGCCACACACATTGGAATTTAAGTCATTCCCTCCCCTGTGCTCCACCGTTTTGTCTGTGATTCTGTTAGACTTAGTGCATTCAGCCTTGTAGCTTGTTGTCTCACTGGTGGAATCTAAGACCCCTCAGGACAAGACAATGTCTTTTTCATTTCATAATTCTAGCATGTGCCTTGTATTGGGTAAATATTCAATGAAAGCTTGTTAAAAAAAATTAGAAACAGAAGCACTCTTTGGAGATCTAATCTGAAACGGTAAGAGATGGCTATATTAATATTATTGAGGAGTTGATTTCTCAATTTCTAGGTTATCTGGCATGTTATCAAATTCCCCCCATCTTTTCAGCAGCTTCATCTCTTCCAGATCAGGGTAAAAGGAAACTGACAGTGAGATTATTGTAAGATTTTCTGTATTTATTTAGTAATGTAAAAAATAAATATTTAATTGGAAAAAAGGTTGAACTTTGGGTTTTAGGTTCCATTAATTTTATTCATGTATTCCTACCCCTCACTGGCAAAAGTAATCAAGATCTAATGTTACTAGATTAGATCTTTTGTTTAT
>NW_006779887.1:1006720-1011230 GCF_000442215.2 Lipotes vexillifer | reverse complement strand
CTTTCCCTCTGATGTCACAATGTGGGAGAGCATTGTGACATGAGGCCTAAAATGAAACTGAGATTAGGTAGAGTTTATCTTTTAAAATCTGAGTGTCATAAATGAAAACACCCACAAAATCAAACACTAATTGCTACTCAGATCAACATGGTTAACTTTGACGTAGAAAATTCATTAGGAAGAAAGGTTTTATACTAATTCAAAATGAAAAAAACAGTAGTTTGTCCTATAGGAAGCTTGTATAGTCAGTCCAGGCTGCTCACTTCCCAGCACTGAGGAGATGTGGGCGGCAAGAGGATGGGCCTCCTGGTCAGTCTTGGAAACTGGCTGGCTTCTTCTTAAAAAGCTTTCTTCTATGACATATCCTTTCCTGGTTTTCTGCCTGTGTCTCTGGCCTCCCCTTATTAGTCTTTCAATGGTTTTTCCTCCTCTTCCTGACTTACGTGTTGGAGTTGGAGGCCCCCTGGCTGTGATCCCAGCCTTTTTTTCTGGGCTCCAGACACGTACATTCAATGCACCACCTGGTTTCTCTATCTTGATGTCTCATTGGCACCTCAAACCCACCATGGCCACTCAGCTCCCCTGCTGTTCCGCTCTCACCTCTGCCTACTTTACTTGGATAACTTCTATTATTTTTCTTTTGGCTGCACTGCTCAGCAAGCGGGACTTTAGTTCCCTGACCAGGGGTCGAAACTGTGCCCCCTGCAGTGGAAGCACGGAGTCTTAACCACTGGACCACCAGGGAAGTCCCTGGATAACTTCTATTTATCTTTCATGCTTCACCTCTATTTATTCAACAAATACTGACTGAATGTCTGATAGGTGCTTAAATGTCCCATCCTCAGGGAAGCCTTGTCTGATGTCACAGATCAGGTTAAGGAGCTCCTGTTATCAGGTAAACCATGCTCTTCCCATTAGAGCACTTATCACCATGGAAGTTACATAATTAAAAAATATGTCTATCCCACTAAAATTAATATCCATAAGAGCAGAGATAATGTCTAATTATCACTGTGTCCCCAGTGCCTAGAATAGTGCTTGGTACATAGTAGGTGCTCAATAAATGTTTGCAGAGTGCACAGACATAAAAGGATTTAATGGAATTGCTTATAATCTAGTTGAAGAAAAACAACATTTTCACATGCAACAGATGTTTACAAAGCAATGTTAACAAGGAAGTGGTTAGAATATATGAGTTTTGAAGTCCTGTTCTGTCTGGATACTCTATGATTCTTTTTTTTTTTAATTTAAAAATTGATAAAAGTTTACTAAGTCTTTGCGTTACAAAAGATTTCATTTGTATTACAAAAGAATTCATTGAAGCATTTTTTTTTTTTTTGGAGTATAATTGCTTTACAATGGTGTGTTAGTTTCTGCTTTTACTCTATGATTCTTGATCTCATATTCAAGTTACTGTAGAGCGCTCTGTACATTTTGGGGTAATGCAAAGCAAGGGCATGTTCAGAGTCGGGTATGGTTAATTTCAGGAATATTTCCTAATCCAAATTTAGTATATGTGCTGCCGAACATTTCCCTAATCCAAATAGATGAATTTAAAGCTCAACTTAAAGCAGAGTTTCTCAGTCTGGGTATACTGTTGACCTTGTGGGGCCAGATAATTATTTGTGTTGGGGGCTGTCCTATGCATTATAGGATATTTAGCAGCGTCCCTGGACGCTACCCATTAGATGCCAGTGGCAACTCTTAGGTTTTTTTTGTTTGTTCTTTTGTATTTTAATTAATTTATTTTTTTATACAGCAGGTTCATATTAGTTATCTATTTTATACATATCTATTTTATACATATTATATATGTGTGTATATATATATACATATATATATATATATATGTGTATATATGTCAATTCCAATCTCCCAGTTCATCCCTCCCCACACCCCGTTTTCCCCACTTGGTGTTCATATGTTTGTTCTCTACATCTGTGTCTCTATTTCTGCCTTGCAAACCGGTTCATCTGTACCATTTTTCTAGATTCCACATATAGCAACCCTTGGTTCTGACAACGAAAATGTCTCCAGATATTGCCAAATATTCCCTGGGTGGCAAAATCACCCCTAGATGAGAACCACTGACTGATAGGAAGAGAATACATTGGATTGCCTGAGGGAGATTTCTAGAGGATGGCATTCATGGAGGCTCTAAGTTGGGAATGAACAAATCATGCCTAGGAAAATGCCAAGATTCTCTTGGTTGGAATGGGAAGTACCAGGATAGAAAGTTGTTCAAGTTGAGGAAGAGAGCTGAATTCTGTTCATGAAGGGTTGTTTGGGGGCATCGATGTAAGTTTGAAAAATGCAAGTTCTGTGGAAGTAATAAGTAATGAAAGTCAAGGGCAGCCTGAGCTCCTTGGGGAATGGGTGGTATTCCTCACTGGGCTGGGTGCCTCCTGCCTGGGCCTTTCATCAGAGCAGTTACAGTTACATCCAGGGGACGTCTATCAGACTAGAGTGAGTACTCCTCAGGGTCAGGGCATGGGGTGGCGGTAGCACTCACAGGGCCTGTGCAGCACATTGACGATGTTCATCGAATGAACTTTTGTTTTGTTTTGTTTTTTAATAAATTTATCTATTATTTATTTTTGGCTGTGTTGGATCTTCGTTGCTGCACACCGGCTTTCTCTAGTTGTGGCGAGCAGGGGCTACTCTTCGTTGCAGTGTGCAGCTTCTCATTGCTGTGGCTTCTCTTGCTGCGGAGCACGAGCTCTAGGCACTCGGGCTTCAGTAGTTGTGGCACGTGGGCTCAGTAGTTGTGGCATGCGGGCTCAGTAGTTGTGGGACTCGGCCTCAGTAGTTGTGGCGCATGGGCTTAGTTGCTCCGTGGCATGTGGGATCTTCCCAGACCAGGGCTCGAACCCCTGTCCCCTGCATTGGCAGGCGGATTCTTAACCACTGCACCACCAGGGAAGTCTCTCGAATGAACTCTTAGCTGGGCTGACCTGAGAAGGAGGAAGGAAAAAGCTGACAGAGAAGGCAAAAGTCTTCTAGTTTGTTGGTTTGATGTATCTCTTATTAAGTACTTAGAATGATATCAGTACGTCAGACATTTGCTTTTTTTTGCTAGTCATCAAATTTTTATACCTTCTGATTTCTGTCTTTACTTCAGGCTGGAACAAGAAGAGGAAGGTGATCATTTCTGGCTTAATTAGTCATGACTATTAGGTGTTTAAGTATGACACATTTTAAATATCTTTCAAAATCAGGAGATGATATCACTGAAACCTTTGTATTAAAAATAAAATCAAAACATGACTTTCCTCCTGCAACATCCAATGTAATTATAACATGCCACTATATTTTTAAAAATAAATTTATTTATTTTATTTACTTATTTTTGGCTGTGTTGGGTCTTTGTTGCTGTGCAAGGGCTTTCTCTAGTTGCGGTGAGCAGGGGCTACTCTTTGTTGGGTGCATGGGCTTCTCATTGCAGTGACTTCTCTTGCTCTGGAGCACGGGCTCTAGGCACGTGGGCTTCAGTAGTTGCGGCACATGGGCTCAGTAGTTGGGGCTCATGGGCTCTAGAGCACAGGCTCAGTAGTTGTGGCACATGGGCTTATTTGCTCCACGGCACGTGGGATCCTCCTGGACCAGAGATTGAACCCATGTCCCCTGCACTGGCAGGCAGATTCTCAACCACTGCGCCACCAGGGAAGCCCCGCCACTATTTTTTTAAATAATTTTTTTTAACTTTTTTTTTTGGCCATGCCACACCATGCAGCTAGCAGGACCTTAGTTCCCTGACCAGGGATTGAACCTGGGCCCTCGGCAGTGAAAGTGCAGAGTCCAAACCACTGGACCACCAGGGAATTCCCTAAAAATAACTTTTAAAAATTAATTTTATTCTTAATAGCAGTGACTTTGCGAAACTGTGTGCTTATTTTTTGATGCTTTTGTTGCTAAAATGTTCTTGGAGCTCTTCATTCTTTTATTTATTCTTTTGACAAACATTTGTTGAGAATCTATTTTGTCCCAAGCACTGCTAGAGACATAAAGATGAAGAGGCCTAGGACTGGTCCTCCAGGAGCTCACTGAATGGTGGGGCGACAGTTACAGTGCAGTGACAGTGACAATGCAGGTAGCAGGTGCTCTAGGGGAGGGGGTGTGAGGTGCTGGGTCCTTATGGGGGGAGGGAGGGAGCGCTGCTGGGGGTCTAAAGGAGACAGTGAGGGCACCTGCAGGAGGAAGCCGTGGAGCTGGTCCTTGAACGGTGAGCTGGAGTTCGCCAGGAGGGGCAGGAGTGGGGACTCAGGTGCTTCCTGGTAGAGGGAATAAAAGTTCTCTTATGGGCTTCCCTGGTGGCGCAGTGGTTGAGAGTCCGCCTGCCAAGGCAGGGGACACGGGTTCGTGCCCTGGTCCGGGAGGATCCCACATGCCACGGAGCAGCTAGGCCCGTGAGCCATGGCCGCTGAGCCTGCGTGTCCGGAGCCTGTGCTCCGCAGCAGGAGAGGCCACATCAGTGAGAGGCCCGCATACCACACACACACACACACACACA
>NW_006779887.1:992102-1006710 GCF_000442215.2 Lipotes vexillifer | reverse complement strand
TCTGTTATGTAGGCATGGGAGTGAGGAAGAGTGTGCCACAGAGAGAAGGAATAGCTCAGCATGCTTGGGGGAGAGAGGGCAGAGCAGAAGTGTGCAGAACTCTGCCCCCCATGCTGAGGTGATGAAAAGTTGTGGAAAGATTCTTGGCAAGTTGACTCTGGTAGTGGTGAGGAAGGACTGGCTTTGGGGGCAAGACAGGAAGATGGGGTATGAGGCTAATACTACTTATCTGCACAAATGGGAGCGAGGGGAGGTAACCGAGGGAATATGCACCCTCCTCCCTGCATTCCTAGAGACGCTTGAAGTCCTTTTTTTTTTTTTAATTGAAGTGTAGTTGATTTACAATGTTGTGTTAGTTTCGGTTGTACAGCACAGTGATCCAGTTCACATATATATATATATATATATATATATATATATATATATGTAAAATTCTTTTTCAGACTCTCTTCCATTCTAGGCTATTAGAAGGTATTGAATATAGTTCAATATATTGAACTATATATAATTCAATATATATATTGAACTGTGCTATACAATAGGAGCTTGGTGATCTGTTTTATGTATAGTAGTGTGTATCTTATACACTCCTGTAACTCTCAGAAACGTGATAACTATCCAATTGGTGAACTGTACATGTATGTGGTGAAATGTAGCCCACAGTTCCATGTGTTCTACGGGAACATAACAATTGAACATTTTTCATCAAGATAGAAAAGGACAGCTTGGTTTCCCCCATCCTCTTCCCAGTCAAAAAACCTGTCAGTCATGCTGCACGTTTGGTCCATCCAGGTCAGAAGATATGGTTAACCTAAGGTAGGGACTGGGAAAGAAAGGAGGGAGATGGCCAGGACAATGGAGTCATTCAGTGGTTGGGCAAATGATTACAGATCTTGGCCAGTAATTTAAGGTGAAGGTAGGGGCTAAAGGAGTAGTCTAGGATAATTCCTATATTTCCAGCTTGGTCACTAACTTTTAAAATTGCCTTCTGGGCTTCCATGGTGGCGCAGTGGTTGAGAGTCCGCCTGCCGATGCAGGGGACACGGGTTCGTGCCCCGGTCGGGGAAGATCCCACATGCCGCGGACCGGCTGGGCCCGGGGGCCATGGCCGCTGAGCCTGCGCATCCGGAGCCTGTGCTCCGCAGCGGGAGAGGCCACAACAGTGAGAGGCCCGCGTACCGCAAAAAAAAAAAAAAAAAGAACAAACAAATAAAATTGCCTTCTGAGTCCCTTTATGGGTCAAGAAGATCAGTTTCATTAGTTTTTAAAAATTTTTTACTGGATAATTATTTATTGGGGAACCTTTTATAATCAGAGCAATTTGAGATGCACAAAGGTGAAAAAGAAACCATTTGATTTCAAGGAATGGGAGATGGGGAGACAGATATGTCCAACAATTAACCATAAAACCAAGCACTAGTTTAAGGGTTAAAAAGAGTTACAAACAACCAACTAAGAAGATAAGGAAGGTTTTGGACCCTGACCGTTTCTCATTCATTTTGTTTTCTGGTTCAGAACCCCCATATTGGAATGCTAGTATGGGGTATGTGCACGTAGTTATAAGGATTCAGGTTCTTAGGACCTTTCTTAGAATTTGACTCATGATTTTTCTTCTGTCCTTCTGCTGGCAGTTGCCCTAGGAATACCTGCCATTTAATCTTTTTTTTTTTAATGTATCTTTACTGGAGTATAATTGCTTCGCAATATTGTGTTAGTTTCTGTTGTACACCAAAGTGAATCAGCGATATGCATACATATGTCCCTATAGCCCCTCCCTGTTGAGTCTCCCTCCCATCCTCCCTATCCCACCCCTCTAGGTCATCACAAAGCACTGAGCTGATTTCCCTGTGCTATGCAGCTGCTTCTCACTAGCTATTTTACATTCATTAGTGTATATATGTCGATGCTACTCACACTTCGGCACAGCTTCCCCCTCCCACCTCATGCCCTCAAGACCATTCTCTAGGCCTACATCTTTATTACTGCCCTGCAACTAGGTTCATCAGTACCATTTTTTAAAAATTCCATATATATGCATCAGCATACGGCATTTGTTTTTCTCTTTCTGACATACTTACTCTGTATGATAGACTCTAAGTCCATCCACCTCACTACAAATAACTCAATTTCATTTCGTTTTATGGCTGAGTAATATTCCATTGTATATATGTGCCACATCTTTGTCCATTCATCTGTCGATGGACATTTAGGTTGCTTCCATGTCCTGGCTATTGTAAATAGTGCTTCAATGAACACTGTGGTACGTGACTTTTTTGAATTGTGGTTTTCTCAGGGTATATGCCCAGGAGGGGGATTGCTGGGTCATATGGTAGTTCTATTTTTAGTTTTTTTTTTTTTTTAACTTTATTTTTTTATTTTTTTATTTTCTTGCGGTACGCGGGCCTCTCACTGCTGTGGCCTCTCCCGTTGCGGAGCACAGGCTCCGGACGCGCAGGCTCAGCAGCCATGGCTCACGGGCCCAGCCGCTCCGCGGCACGTGGGATCCTCCCGGACCGGGGAATGAACCCGCGACCCTTGCATCGACAGGAAGCCCTATTTTTAGTTTTTCAAGGAACCTCCATACTGTTCTCCACAGTGGTTGTATCAGTTTACATTCCCACCAACAGTGCAGGAGGGTTCCCTTTACACCACACCATTTCCAGAATTTATTGTTTCTAGATTTTTTGATAATGGTCATTCTGACCAGCGTGAGGTGATACCTCATTGTAGTTTTGATTTGCATTTCTCTAATAATTAGTGATGTTGAGCATCTCTTCATGTGCCTCTTGGCCATCTGTATGTCTTCCTTGGTGAAATGTCTATTTAGGTCTTCCGCCCATTTTTTAACTGGATTGTTTGTTATTTTGATATTGAACTCCATGAGCTGTTTGTATATTTTGGAGATTAATCCTTTGTCAGTTATTTCATTTGCAAATATTTTCTCCCATTCTGAGGGTTGTCTTTTTGTCTTGTTTATGGTTTCCTTTGCTGTGCAAAAGTTTTTAAGTTTAATTAAGTCCCATTTGTTTATTTTTGTTTTTATTTCCATTTCTCTAGGAGATGGGTCAAAAAGGATCTTGCTGTGATTTATGTCATAGAGTGTTCTGCCTATGTTTTCCTCTAAGAGTTTGATAGATTCTGGCCTTACATTTAGGTCTTTAATCCATTTGGAGTTTATTTTTGTGTATGGTGTTAGGTAGTGTTCTAATTTCATTCTTTTACATGTAGCTGTCCAGTTTTCCCAGCACCACTTACTGAAGAGACTGTATTTTCTCCAATGTATGTTCTTGCCTCCTTTGTCATAAATTAGGTGACCATATGTTCATGGGTTTATCTCTGGACATTCTATACTGTACCATTGATCTATATTTCTGTTTTTGTGCCAGTACCATACTGTCTTGGTTACTGTAGCTTTGTGGTATAGTTTGAAGCCGGGAAGCCTGATTCCTCCAACTCCGTTTTGCTTTTTCAAGATTGCTTTGGCTATTCAGGGTCTTTTGTGTTTCCATACGAATTGTAAAACTTTTTCTTCTAATTCTGTGAAGAATTCCATTGGTAGTTTGATAGGGATTGCATTGAATCTGTAGATTGCTTTGCGTAGTATAGTCATTTTCACAATATTGATTCTTCCAATCCAAGAACATGGTATACGTCTCCACCTGTTTATGTCATCTTTGATTTCTTTCATCAGTGTTTTATAGTTTTCTGAGTACAAGTCTTTCGCCACCTTAGGCAGGTTCATTCCTAGGTATTTTATTCTTTTTGTTGCAATGGTAAGTGGGAGTGTTTCCTTAATTTCTCTTTCTGATGTTTTGTTGTTGGTGTATAGGAATTTCAGAGATTTCTGTGCATTAATTTTGTATCCTGCTACTTTACCAAATTCATTGATTAACTCTAGTAGTTTTCTGGTAGCATCTTTAGGATTCTCTATGTATAGTATCATGTCATCAGCAAACAGTGACAGTTTTACTTCTTTTGCAATTTGTATTCCTTTTTCTTCTTTGATTGCTGTGGCTAGGACTTCCAAAACTATGTTGAATAAGAGTGGTGAGAGTGGACATCCTTGTCTTGGTCCTGATCTTAGTGGAAATGCTTTCAGTTTTTCACCATTGAGTATGATGCTTGCTGTGGGTTTGTCATATATGGCCTTTATTATGTTGAGTTAGGTTCCCTCTATGCCCATTCTCTGGAGAGTTTTTATCATAAATTGGTGTTGAATTTTGTCATAAGCTTTTTCTGCATCTATTGAGATGATCATATGCTTTTTATTCCTTAATTTGTTAATGTGGTGTATCACATTGATTGATTTGCATATACTGAAGAATCCTTGCGTCCCTGGGATAAATCCCATTTGATCATAATGCATGATCCTTTTAATGTGTTTTTGGATTCTGTTTGCTAGTATTTTGTTGAGGATTTTTGCATCTATGTTCAACAGTGATATTATTCTATAATTTTCTTTTTTTGTGATATCTTTTTCTGGTTTTGGTATCAGGTTGATGGTGGCTTTGTAGAATGCATTTGGGAGTGTTTCTCCCTCTGCAATTTTTTGGAAGAGTTTCAGAAGGATCAGTGTTAGCTCTTCTCTAAATGTTTGATAGAATTCGCCTGTGAAGCTGTCTGGTCCTGGACTTTTGTTTGCTGGAAGATTTTAAAAAATGGTTTCAATTTCATTACCTGTGATAGGTCTGTTTATACTTTCTAATTCTTCCTGGTTCAGTCTTGGAAAATTATACCTTTCCAAGATTTTGTCCATTTCTTCGTGGTTATCCATTTTATTGGCATATAGTTGTTTGTAGTAGTCTCATATAATCCTTTGTATTTCTGCACTGTCAGTTGTGAGTTTTCCTTTTTCATTTGTAACTTTATTGATTTTCATCGTCTTCCTTTTTTTCCCTGATGAGTCTGGCTAAGGGTTTATCAATTTTGTTTATCTTCTCAAAGAACCATCTTTTAGTTTTATTGATCTTTGCTATTGTTTTCTTCGTTTCTATTTCATTTATTTCAGCTCTGATCTTTATAATTTCCTTCCTTCTACTGACTTTGGGTTTTCTTTGCTCTTCTTTCTCTAGTTGTTTTAAGTGTAGGGTTAGATTATTTATTTGAGATTTTTCTTGTTTCTTGAGGTGAGATTGAATGGCTATAAACATCCCTGTTAGAACTGCTTTTGCTGCGTCCCATAGGTTTTGGGTCGTAGTGTTTTCATTGTCATTTTTTTCTATGTGTTTTTTTTATTTCTTCTTTGATTTCTTCAGTGATCTCTTGGTTATTTAGTAGCACACTGTTTAGCCTCCATGTATTTGTGTTTTTTACAGTTTTTTTCCTGTAATTGATTTCCAATCTCATAACGTTGTGGTCAGATAGATGCTTGATACGATTTCAATTTTCTTAAATTTTCCAAGGCTTGATTTGTGACCCAAGATGTGATCTATCCTGGAGAATGTTCCATGTGCACTTAAGAAGAAAGTGTACTCTGCCACTTTTGGGTGGAGTGTACTATAAATATCAATTAGATCTATCTGGTCTATTGTGTCATTTAAAGCTTGTGTTTTCTTATTTATTTTCTGTTTGGATGATCTGTCCATTGGTGTAAGTGGGGTGTTAAAGTCCCCTACTATTATTGTGTTACTGTCGATTTCTCCTTTCATGGTTGTTAGTATTTGCCTTATGTATTGAGGTCCTCCTGTGTTGGGTGCATAAACATTTACAGTTGTTATATCTTCTTCTTGGATTGATCCTTTGATCATTATGTAATGTTCCTCCTTATCTCTTGTAACTGTCTTTATTTTAAAGTCTATTTTATCTGATACGAGTATTGCTACCCCAGCTTTCATTTTTTTTTGTGGTACACGGGCCTCTCACTATTGTGGCCTCTCCCGTTGCAGAGCACAGGCTCTGGACGCACAGGCTCAGCGGCCATGGCTCACGGGCCCAGCCGCTCCGCGGCATATGGGATCTTCCTGGACCAGGGCACGAACCTGTGTCCCCTGCATCGGCAGGTGGACTCTCAACCACTGTGCCACCAGGGAAGCCCTCCCCAGCTTTCTTTTGATTTCCATTTGCATGGAATATCTTTTTACATCCCTTCACTTTCAGTCTGTATGTGTCCCTAGGTTTGAAGTGGGTCTCTTGTGGACAGCATATATATGGATCTTGTTTTTGTATCCATTCAGCCAGTCTGTGTCTTTTGGTTGGGGCATTTAATCCATTTACATTAAGGTTATAAATGACATGTATGTTCCTCTTACTATTTTCTTAATTGTTTTGGGTTTGTTTTTGTGGATCTTTTTCTTCTCTTGTGTTTCCCGCCTAGAGAAGTTTCTTTAGCATTTGTTGTAAAGCTGGTTTGATGGTGCTGAATTCTCTTAGCTTTTGCTTGTCTGAAAAGATTTTGATTTCTCCATCAAATCTGAATTAGATTCTTGCTGGGTAGAGTAATCTTGGTTGTAGGTTCTTCTCTTTCATCACTTTAAGTATATCCTGCCACTCCCTTCTGGCCTGAAGAGTTTCTGCTGAAAAATCAGCTGATAACCTTATGGGAATTCCTTTGTATGTTATTTTTTGTTTTTCCCTTGCTGCTTTTAATATTTTTCTTTGAATTTAATTTTTGTTAGTTTGATTAATATGTGTCTTGGTGTGTTTCTCCTTGGATTTATCCTATATGGGACTGTCTGAGCTTCCTGCGCTTGATTATTTCTTTTCCCATGTTAGGGAAGTTTTCAACTATAATCTCTTCAAATATTTTATCAGACCCTTTCTTTTTCTCTTTTTCTTCTGGGACCCATATTATTCGAATGTTGATGTGTTTAGTGTTGTCCCAGTGGTCTCTGAGATTGTCTTCAATTCTTTTTTCTTTACTCTGTTCCTTGGAAGTTATTTCCACCATTTTGTCTGCCAGCTCACTTATTTGTTCTTCTGCCTCCGTTATTCTGTTTTTGATTCCTTCTAGTGTATTTTTCATTTCAGTTATTGTGTCATTCATCTCTGTTTGTTTGTTCTTTAGTTCTTCTAGATCTTTGTTAAACATTTCTTGTATTTTCTCAATCCGTGCCTCCATTCTATTTCTGAGATTCTGGATCATCTTTACTCTCATTACTCTGAAAACTTTTTCAGGTAGATTGCCTATTTTCTGTTCATTTATTTGGTCTTGTAGGTTTTTACCTTGCTCCTTCATCTGTGACATATTTTTTTGCTGTCTTTTTTTTTTTTTAATGGGGGGGATTGTTTTCCTGTCTTACTGGTTGTTTGGCCTGAGGCTTCCAACACTGGAGTTTGTAGGCTGTTGGGTAAAGCTGGGTGCTGAGATGAGGACCTCCGTGAGAACTCACTCTGACGAATATTCCTTGGGGTCTGAGGTTCTCTGTTAGTCCAGTGGGTCAGACTTGGCACTCCCACCGCAGGAGCTTCAGCCTGACCCCCGGTTTGTGAGCCAAGATCCCACAAGTCACGTGAGGTGGCAAAAAAAAAAAAAGAGAGAGAGAGAGAGAGAGAGAGAGAGAACAGTAACAAAGTGAAAAATAAAATTAGACTAGGAAACTAACATATATTTAGAAAGAATATAAAAATAGAGATATAGATGAATCAACAACCGGAAGGTACAGCAGTACCACAATAGTAAATAAGATGAGGAGGGAAAAGAAAAAATAAGAAAATACAAAAAGGGGGGGAAAGACCTTGGCTGTGGGGGGCGGGGCCTAAGCAAGGGTGAGGTTTGGGTGGTGGGCCCGGCCTGTGCTCAGGACCCACAGGGCTGGAAAAGGCCCTGGGGGTGTGGGGGGTGGGACTTAGGCTCAACGGAACAGAAGGGGCCCAGGTGTGCCCCCCATCCCTGGTCACAGAGGGTGGGGTCCTCAGCTGGGAGCCCAGCAGGCTTCCTGGGCTTGAGTGGGTGAGGCAAATTGCTGCCCCCACACCCCCACCCTATCCTCCCAGAGGGCCCCTACTGTCTCCCTGGCTTCCCTCCTATGCCCTTAGGACCCACATGGCCCGGAGGGGGCTTTGGAGGGCAGAGGACCCGCCTGGGAGCTCAGCAGGCTCACTGGGCCCGAGTGGGGGGGGCAACCCCCCCCAACTCCTCTCCAGCTCCTCTGGAGGGCCCCTCCCACCTGCCTTTCCTGACCTTCCCCCAGGCTCAGGGGCACTGAGCCTCTCTGGCCTCCACTTCTCCTCCCCACTCAGTTCCCGCATATCCTACTGGTTCACTCGGGTGTTCCTCCTTTCTCCTTGGGCATCAGGGTTCCCCACCAGTGGCCGGCAGGAGCCCTAGTTATGGGGAGACGCTAACTCGGCATCTTCCCACACCGCCGTCTTCCAGTTTCATTACTTTTTTACTCATTCTGCACAGCATGAAAGATGACTCATTTGGTCATCTTCTTTTACTTATTCCATAGAGCATGAACCAGTTTGATAATCCACATGAGTCACTGGGTTATCCTCTGATTGAAACTGACCTTGGGTTATTTACAAAAAAGGATTTACTTTCAAAGGGTAAGGTTTACCCTCAGTAAGGATCTGCATGAAAACAAGCCCAAGTTCTATCCTGTAAAATGTTTTCTTCTTTTATCTAAAATTGGGAAAACATTTCATAATTGGAAAAATTTGGTAAAAACTCAGTCTTTAACAGCATTGGTGTACTTGGTATTCTGAAGAGACTGCAGCCTTTCATGTCCTTAATGCCTTTGGCTCAGGCAGTTTCCTGTCTGGAAAGTCTCCACATGTCACCCTCCTCCCCATTACTAACTGGGGAATCAGACACACACTTTGAGGCCCAGGTTGAATATCACCTCTTCTGCCTTCCTGACAGCCTCACATCCCAGACAGGAAAAGCACTGCCTCTTCCAGACTGTCTTCTCCAGTTGGCAATGCACTCTTAATGGAGGCCCCACATGCCCATATTTGAGTCACCGTCATTCACACATCTGGATTTAGTGTAAGTTTAATTTATTTGGTTAAGCTGTAGAGGATTCAGAAATGTAGTAACGAATGTTCCATCTGCCTGGGAAGGTTGGAACCCAGAGCCCACCATGAGGAGGCTACATGAGGTTGTCCAGCCAGGGGGCAGAACCTCTTGACACCTGGCAGTAGCAATAGGTGGGCACCAGGGAGAAGTGAAATGAAAGCAGGATGGGGGTGGGGTTCAGGGCCAGGATTACTGCCTCTGGAAGGCCTGGAGAGGCAAGAGCAAGGCAAGGACTTGGTATTGATTTTAGGGCAGTGGGAGGAGGAAAGGGGCTACTGGGATGGTTTAGGGAGGACACTTAAGGACTAGAGTGAAGACATTACCCAAAATGTGAGAAAAAAATCATGTGATGGGATTTCCCTGGTGGCACAGTGGTTAAGAATCCGCCTGCCAATGCAGGGCACACGGGTTCAAGCCCTGGCCCGCGAAGATCCCACATGCTGCGGAGCAACTAAGCCTGTACCCCGCAACTATTGAGCCTGTGCTCTAGAGCCCGTGAGCCACAACTACTGAGCCCGCGTGCCGCAACTACTGAAGGCTGTGTGCCTAGAGCCCATGCTCTGCAACAAGAGAAGCCACCGCAATGAGAAGCCCTCACACCGCAATGAAGAGTAGCCCCCACTTGCTGCAACTGGAGAAAGCCTGCGACAGCAACCAAGACCCAACGCAGCCATAAATTTAAAAAAAAAAAAAAAAATCATGTGATGAGCCCAGTGGCTGGCACAGACTGCAGCTGTTACTGCATTTTGAAAGAGCAGGGAATCATTATATTTGCGAAGGAAAACTTAAGCTGGGGCTGGAAAAACATGATTTGGATATTTATAGAGGCCAGTGGGAAAGAAATTCCAGGCATAAGGGTGGGAGCGAGCATGAACTGTTTGTGAATGGAGAGGCCATTTGTGAGCGTGAGGCCACCAGCAGGTGTGGAGACTACAGTAACCAGGAGGGTGCAGTCCAGCTGTGGAGATTCTGGAAAGCAAGGCAAAGGAGCCAATATCAAATGCAGAAGGAAATAGGGGCCCCCTATGCTTTCTGAGCAGAAAGAAGAGGCCAGCCATGTGTTTAGGAGATGGTGTGAGTTGTTGATTGAAGCCTGCAGATCCTGGAATTCTGGAATTGCCAGACTTTGATAATCAAATCTGAGTTGAAGGTAAGGTGGGAGAGGCCTGTGGCCAGGTTTTCAAACTTGGATCTCAGTTGGTGTGTGTGCTGGGGATACTTGAAGCCACTATAGGTACAATTCCCATCTTCCTGAAACATTGGATTCATTGGGGAGATTTGTGGGGGGGAAACAAGTGCAGATATATATTTCTGGAGTAGAATGCCAATTTAGAATGATGTTTCAAATAAATGTTGTGCCTGTTCTGGCTGGTCCCTTCAGCCTATACCCAGCCCCCAGCCTCAGGGGAAGACTCACTCCCCTGCCTCTTGGGGTACCTCAGTGGTAAAGAGTCAAAGGACCAGCCGAGATATTCTCCATGGTGGTGATGGGAGAGTTAAGGAGACTCACAGCCTTTTCATTTCTATCTACTATGGATAAACCACAGTTTGTTTTTCCGCTCATCTATCGACAGACATTTGTGTTGTTTGCAGTTTGGGGCTATTACAAATAAAGCACCTGTAAAAGTCTTTGTGTGGACATATGCTTTCATTTCTCTTGGGAAAATACCTAAGAATAAAATGACTGGATCATATGGTTGGTGATTGTTTAACTTTTTAAGACACTGCCAAAATGTTTTCCAAAGTGGTTATATAATTTTACATTTTCATCATCAATGTATGGGGATGGCATTTCCCCCATATCCTTGCCAACACTTGGTATGGTCAACCTTTTCAATTTTAGTCATTCTAAAAGGTGTGTAGTAGTATCTCATTGTGGTTTAATTTGCATTTCCCTAATGTGTAATGATGTTGAACATCTTTCACTTGCATCTTTTTAAGTGAGGGTCTGTTAAGCTCCCATTTTTATTTCTTTTATATAGTTAATTTTTTATTGGAGTATAGTTGATTTACAATGTTGTGTTAGTTTCTGCTGTACAGAAAAGGGAGTCAGTTATACATATACATATATCCACTCTTTTTTAGATTCTATTACCGTATAGGTCATTACAGAGTACTGAATAGAGTTCCCTGTGCTATTCAGTAGGTTCTTATTAGTTATATATTTTATATGTAGTAGTGTGTATATGTCAATCAAAATCTCCCAATTTATCCCTCCCCCCATTTCCCCCCTTGGTAACTATAAGTTTGTTTTCTACATCTTGACTCAATTTCTGTTTTGTTAATAGGTTCATTTGTACCATTTTTTTTAGATTCCACATATAAGCGATATCATGTGATATTTGTCTTTCTCTGTCTGACTTACTTCACTCAGTATGACTCTAAGTCCATCCATGTCGCTGCAAATGGCATTATTTTGTTCTTTTTATGGCTGAGTAATATTCCATTTTATATATGTGCCACATCTTCTTGATCCATTCATCTATCAATGCACATTTAGGTTGCTTTCATGTCCTGGCTATTGTAAATAGTGCTGCAATGAACATTGGGGTGCATGAATCCTTTCAAATTATGGTTTTCTCTGGATATATGCCCAGGAGTGGGATTGCTAAATCATGTGGTGCTCTATTTTTAGTGTTTTTTTTTGGCCACACTGTGGCAGCATGTGGAACTTCCCGTGCCCCCTGCAGTGGAAGTGCAGAGGCTTAACCACTGGACCACCGGGGGGTCCTAATTTTAGTTTTTTAAGGAATCTCCATACTATGCTCGAGTGGCTTCTGAAGCCTTTCTTATTTTTGAATTTTGGGAGAAAGATTGATTGATTGATTTTTTTTTTCTTGTCTTACTCTGCTTATCTAAAGACTTTGAGAGAATTCTGACAGGTCTTCAGCATGTGTTGACACTGGTTGAATTTCAGTATTAGTACTCGGCTAGCATAAAGATTTGTTTTAGGAGAGTATCAGAGACACCAATGCCTAGAACTTGTTAGGGCAATGTCATGTAATCAATCCAGCTTTTATTATACATATAATTTATAAAATTATAATGAGATAATATGTAATGTGACATAATGATACAGGGCAGCTGCTCCTGAATCCCTGGCCTGTGTGATATATGTTGCAGATGGGATTGGAATTCAGCAGTAGGAAGCATGAAGTTCTAGCATTAATGACAGAAAACACTGATTAGTTTTAATGAGTAGATGTGCAATTTAAGCGCATAGCTGGAAACCACCTCCACCTTAAGTTTTGGATGAGCTCTTCCAGAACCTTAAGTTGATTTAATTATGTCTAGAATAAATAGCAGAGTTCAAAACTTATTTGACATAATTTTCAAAGTCATACAAGGGAGGTTATTTTACCTTACCAAATGATTATTTTGTAGAATTCTGCCTCATAGGTGAACTGCTGATCAGTTCAAATATCTCCCTAAAGTAGCCAAATCTCCTGTGTATGAATTTTAGACTTGAAAAGTTCAGCACCCTAAAACTGATGATCACCTGTCAGAATGATTCACTTTTCACAGCAAAGTTTGGGGTTTTAAAAAAATATTTATTTATTTTCCATATTGTTTTTTTTGGCTGCATTGGGTCCCAGTTGGCGGCACATGGGATCTTTGTTGAGGCATGTGGGATCTTTTTCATTGTGGTGTGCAGTCTGCTCGGGTTTCTCTCTAGTTGCGGCATGCAGGTTTTCTCTCTCTAGTTGTGGTGCACAGGCTCCAGGGTGTGTGGGATCTGTAGTTGTGGTGCGCGGGCTCCAGAGTGCGTGGGCTCTGTAGTTTGCGGCAGGCAGGCTCTCTTGTTGAGGTGCACGAGCTCAATAGTTGTGGCACGCAGGCTTAGTTGCCCCGCGGCATGTGGGATCTTAGTTCCCTGACCAGGGATCGAACCTGCGTTCCCTGCATTGGAAGGCGGATTCTTAACCACTGGACCACCAGGAGAGTCCCCACAGCAAAGTTTTAAGATAAATTATATTTCTATATTTCTATAGAGGTTATTAAAAAGGCTACAAAGAATGACACCACAGACAAGGCCAGCTATTTATTTGCAACATAGAGGAAACTAAACATGAAATCACTCTTGTATTTGTACTTGGAAAGCAGACTGAGTTAGAGGAAGTAGGAGCTGTTAATGTGAGACTTAAGTGGGGCCTCTAGTTTACATTCATTTGCTAAAGAGACAAGCAGCTTTGCAGCTGTGGGTAGCTGAAAGGGTACCTTTAGCTCTTGCACTTGGACCTACCTGCAGGACCCCACCCTTCCAGCCAGACACCGCTCCCTGCCGTCCTCTTCTCCCAGCAGCCTATGTGCCTCCGTCCCCCCAGCCTTCTCTGCTTCCCCAGCCTCCTTGGCCCCTCAGCCTCAGACTTCTCTATGAGCAGTCTCCTCTATGGCTGCTGGTGCAGGAATATCATGAGAACTTAGTGGGCAGGATGAATCCCGTGTTTTCCTTGCCATTACGTGTGGCTCTGGGTGACCCGCCCTGCCACTCCTACAGCCCCTGGCGAACGAGGCACTCACAGCAGTTTTAAACCTAACTGTAACATTCTTTCCATGGGACACGGGGACATGTTTCTCATTAGACCATAGACTCTGAGGGCAGAGGTCATGTTGCATTGGGCTTTCTGTAACCCAGCCTTGGCACAGCTGTCATACTGTGGGCGGTCAGGGAATGGATTGGTGAACTCCTGGGCCATTTTAACTGAAAAGATGATTCAAGTGAAAACTTTCAGGATGCATACAACATGGGATAGTTTCTTGAAAATCTGTCATCCTCTTCTCATAGGCTGCAAGTATTTTCAGGATGAAAGTTTTCAAGCAGGAATAGGCAGTGGTAGCTGATAAGCCAAGTTTGGATGACAACATCCAGCTCATTATCTTGATAAGAGTGAGATGATGGGGACTTCCCTGGTGGCGCACTGGTTAAGAATCCGCTTGCCAATGCAGGGGACAGGGGTTCGAGCCCTGGTACGGGAGGATCCCACATGCCACGGAGCAACTAAGCCCGTGCGCCACAACTACTGAGCCTGCGCTCTACAGCCCGTGAGCCACAACTGCTGAGCCCACGCGCCACAACTACTGAAGCCCGTGCGCCTAGAGCCCATGGTCTGCAACAAGAGAAGCCACTGCAATAAGAAGCCTGCGCACTGCAATGAAGAGTAGCCCCCGCTCGCTGCAACTAGAGAAGACCCGCGTGCAGCAATGAAGACCCAATGCAGCCAAAAAAAATAATAATAATAAAATAAATAAATTAAAAAAAAAAAAGAGCGAGATTATGGGCAGACCTTACCAAAGGAGGCAAATCTAAGATACTTGGGAGAATGACTCCATATCACTTTGGGTGGGAAATCAGGAGTGGGGAGAAGACAAGAGAATTAAAACTGGTACATGGTTTCTGGCCTGCAGTTCAAAGTACTTTTCACCATTAATAGAGATAAGAAAAGTGAGTTTTGGGTGCAAGATTAGTTTGGACTTGAATATGTCTTTGAACTCCAGTGTCCATAATTATTAAATAGGGATTGTACTTGCTCTCATTTCTGAGGAAATGAGATAATGGATGTGAGAGCACTTTGAAATTTGAAAGCTGGGAAGGACCAATTATGTAACAATAACCTTTATTCTTTTTTTTTTTTTTTTTTTTTTTTTTGG
>NW_006779887.1:985266-991685 GCF_000442215.2 Lipotes vexillifer | reverse complement strand
TGTGGGATCTTCCCGGACCGGGGCACGAACCCGTGTCCCCTGCATTGGCAGGCGGACCCTCAACCACTGCGCCACCAGGGAAGCCCCCTTTATTCTTATTTTAATTATATTTAGACATATTCTGCCAGCAGTTAGAAAAAAGACTGGAGGTGAAATTTGGAATCCAAAGGGAAGTTTGCATGCATGAGTGGAGAAGGAAGCAGGCATGAGTGGAGAGAGCTAGAGGGGCCAGCCAGTCCTTACGGATGGGGAAGAAAAAAGGGTTGAATCAAAGGAGTAGTGAGAACTCCAAGTCAGGGTTGGATAGTGTGGGGTGGTAGAAACCAAGACTATGGAGAATTTTTAGAAGCTGGAAATGTTCAACAGTGTCAAATGCTGCAGAGAGGTTGAGTGAGAGGAGGGATGATTAAATTCCATTGAGTCTGGTAAACTTGAGTAAATGGTTTCAGGCGGGGGTTGAGGTAGAACCCAGACTTCATGTGTTTTGAAGTGGCTGGGACTAGGTGCTAAGGTCCTGCAGGAGAGGAGGTGGCAGCTGTGGGTATCACCACAACTATAGGTGCTTAGTGGCAAAAGGAAGACAGTTTGATAATTTTTTTTATACTCTCATCTCAAAAAGGATTTGAAGGGTAAAGTAGGGGCAGAAAGATTGGCTGAGAATGTTTTGAGGCTGCAGGGAAGTATGGGGGGAGAGAGAGGAGATTCTTGAGGAGCTGGACAAAGGGTGACATTCAGTCTAAGCAGAGGGAGTGGCTTTACAGATTAGAGAGAACCCTTTGGAGGCTGGGGGGAATGTGAGGGTCTCAGAGTATTGGCAGAGCAGTGTAGGGGCCACTCAGGGGCACAGAGTGAGAGAATTGCAGAGAAGTTGGGCAGTTAGGAAGACAAGCTCTGAAACTGTGCTGGGAGGGAGAGCTAGCTAGTTGGCAAATGTTTCTTGTGGTACAAAACACATACAAAAATTTGCAAATACAGATGTTCATTTGTCACATTCAACTAAGAACTATTCACTTTCATACAAATCTAAATAGATAGGAAGGGACTAGATCTTTAATAAATGCTGGTTGAATTAAGTTACTTTCATTATTTGTCAGTCAGGCGTTGATCTTACTCATGAATACAGCTACGCGGTTGTGCATGGATGCGTGTATGTGTGTGTGTGTGTTTCTTGTAAAGATGCTGCAGTGTACATTGTTTTCTTCCACACATTGACCTAACCGTGCCGTTCACTTTTTACCTAGGACTCCTCTTTGCAGAAGCTGGAAGCCCTGAGCTGTTATGTTTCCCCCTCCCCTTCCCCTGTCTGGGCAGGAGCCTGAGGTGGGCAGTTTGCACGGGCTATTGGTCACTTTTATCAACTGCATGACCTGCTACCCCAGGACTGAGCTTTGCTGAGGCCTAAAATGACTTCTTACTAACATGAAATTGAAAGACAGCCTGCGAATGAGCAAAGGCCCTGGCTTGCTGATTGGACTGCAGTCAGTGGTCGCCCCTTACCCCTGGACACCACTTGGGGCCTGCCGTGTCCACAGTGATGTTTCTGGAAGCCAGATCTGGAGGTCAGCCTAGCCCATGTTGTCACTAGCACTAGCTCCCTAAGGTACCAATGTCCCACCTTCCCATTCTGCTCTGGCATTTCCTTCGTCTAGACACATCCTTGCACCGAGCCCTCCCTGCCGACCCCCTCTTGGGCCAGACTCTCCTTTCCCATATAAACAAAGCCTCCTCTGCTGTTGACCTCATGGTGGATGCTCTGCATACCCCCTGTCCCCTGATGAAGGGCCCCTCTCCTCCCACCACGGCGCTGTGGGCAAGGCAGGTTGGCTTTCTTCTTGTCCCCATTACTGCATCCTAAGCAAGACCACATGCCACCGGGCTTTGCGCCCTCCGTTCCACTTCTCTCTGGAGCTTCCTCAGTGCTCCCTGAAGACTTTGACATTTGGTCTGCGGACTTTTCCTCTCAACCCTTAGTCCTGCCACCATCCTAGATAACTTCAACTTTCATGTGGCCAGCCCTGCCAACACCATTGGCAACGACGGTCCCTTACTTCTCCACCCCACTCTGCCTGCCTGTCCCATGGTCACAACCTGTGCCCGTCCTTGCCTTGGACTGGCCCATCTTTGTGATCTCAAGCTTTGGCAGCATATCCGTGGTTATTCCCCTCCAGGACAGAAGCTTTCCCACTCATGTACTCCTGCAGTTCCCAACCTTGCACAGCGTTTTTTTTTTTTTTTTAATTTATTTTTGGCTGCGTTGGGTCTTCATTGCTGTGCATGGGCTTTCTCTAGTTGCGGCAAGCGGGGGCTACACTTCATTGTGGTGTGCGGACTTCTCACTGTGGTGGCTTCTCTTGTTGCGAAGCATGGGCTCTAGGTGCACAGGCTTCAGTAGTTGTGGCACGCAGGCTCAGTAGTTGTGGCTCGCGGGCTCTAGAGCACAGGCTCAGTAGTTGTGGCGCACGGGCTTAGTTGCTCCATGGCATGTAGGATCTTCCCGGACCAGGGCTCGAACCCGTGTCCCCTGCATTGGCAGGTGGATTCTTAACCACTGCACCATCAGGGAAGCCCTTGCACAGCTCTTGACAATTCCATTTTTACTTTTCTGCATTTACTTCCATCTCTGATCCAATTCTCACAGCTGTTATTTCAATGATTCTCTTCCCACCAACCTTCTTGCTTCCTTGTCTGTCCCTTGTACTCAGCCAGCAAGACTCCACCCTGGAGCAAGCCTCCTAATTCATCCTCTCCAGTTCCATACATGGGTCCTGCGGATTGCTGGTGAAATTGATCAGCTTTTTCTGCCTGATGATCCCTACCCAGCTTTAGGCAGTCTCTCCCACTCCCCCTTTTCCTTTTCCAACTGTCCACGTCAACATCTTGCTCACTCTCAACAGAAGGCCTTACTTCCTTACAGATACTGAGGCTGTAAAGTAGGGAGTGCCTTAACTTACTCTTCCGTGTTTGTGTCCATCTGGCTCCCATCTTCTTATCCTTCCCCTCTTAGGAAAAGAGCTACCTGTTTATTAAGGCTTTAGATCTGGCCTCCCCATTGCACCATTTGCACCAGTATTTTTACTCTAAGCTCATAAACTTGCTCACACTTTCCCCATCTGACAATCAAACCAAACAAAAAACTCTTGTTATCATCTCCGCCCCCCCCACTTCCTGCAAAGATAAGGCTGATCAGCTCTCTTCTTTTCTTACCTCCCATTCTCTCTCTAATCCGGTTTCTGCCCTTATCATTCCACAGTGAATGAATCATCAGTTGAACCCCATGTGGACAAAACAAACTGGCACTTCCCTTCCTCCTTTCCCTGTCCTCCCTGAGCCATTTGATTTACTGGCTGTCCCTTCCCCCCTTGGCTTGGCCCATTTGTCTAATCCTCCTTGCTGTCAAATCCGTTAGTTCCTTCTGAGTGCGCTTTATTGGCTCCCTTTGGACTCTCGTCCCCTAAATGCAGCGTTGCTGGGTTTATTCTGTGCTCTGCTTTCCCCACGCTGGCTGCTTTCCCTGGCTGACCCCGTCTGCAGTCATGGCTTCAATTACCAATGCTGATTGAAAATTCACATGCCTCTAGCTCCTTTTCAGGCTTCTCTGAAGTTCCAGACCCTCATGCCCAACTGCCCCCTGGACACCTCCACTTAAATGTCCCTCAGGTACCTCAGACTCAGCCTCTTCCTAACAGAATTCATATCTTTTCAGCCAGACTTCTTCTCCTGGATTCTTTGTGAATATTGTCGTTATCCAGGATCCTGGCCTCTTTTCACCATTCCTAGTCAGTCATCAACTTTAGGGAGATGGAGGAATTTATGTTCACTGGAATCCCGGGGAAGCTGAGGGATGGAGATTGGCTTGGCAGGGCTGCTTTCCTGAAGAGATGCAGTGGATTGGGGGGTTACATACAGCAGGGAGGACTACATGGTAGGAATGGCACTTAGAGAGCTGGCCCAGTGTGGGAAGGGTAGCTATGGGTGATGCTTCCAACCTTGTGTAAACTTCACCGAGCATCACCAAGGGCAGAGGTACTTGGAATTCTTGAAGAGAAAGGAACAAGGGAGCTAGCCTGTGCCCAGATATGAAGAGAGATAGCTCAAAGAGGATCAGGGACAGAGAGAAGCCCAACACAGTAAGATTCAGAAGTGGGAGGGCTGAGAGTACTTGGATGTCTCAGGGATAAGGAGGCCCCAAGTGAGTGTGGTTTATGTATGTCCCATTTACAGTTTCTACCTCTGTAAGGTCTCCAACTGGACCCTCCTTTCCTCCAGGCTATTGCTCACTCCCATGTCTTGTCCAAAAAGCGAATCTTATTAAGACGTTGGCTCTTTTTTTAAAAAATAAATTTATTTATTTATTTATTACATTATTTATTTTGGCTGCATTGGGTCTTCGTTGCTGCACACAGGCTTTCTCTAGTTGCAGTAAGCGGGGGCTACTCTGTTGTGGTGCGTGGTCTTCTCACTGCGGTGCCTTCTCTTGTTGCAGGGCACGGGCTCTAGAGCGCAGGCTCAGTAGTTGTGGCGCACGGGATTAGTTGCTCTGCGGCATGTGGGTTCTTCCTGGACCATGGCTCGAACCTGTGTCCCCTGCATTGGCAGGCAGATTCTTAACCACTGTGCCACCAGAGAAGTCCAAGCCATTGGCTCTTTTAACTTTTGGACAGTAAGTTAAAAATTCCTTAGCTCCTCACACAAGGTCCTTCAGGATATGGTCCCTGGTTACTATCTAGTCCCATCTCTCGCTGCTGCCTACACATTCTTTTTGCTTTAGTCACGTGAAATTCTTCCAGCTCTTTAAAAGCACCAGGCCTTCATATAGGCATTCCATACTCCTGTGATGTAATATACTCCCCACCCTAACCCCATTCATTCTGCCATTTCTGCTTTTCCTTCAATACTCAGCTCAGGGCTTCCCTGGTGGCACAGTGGTTGAGAATCTGCCTGCCAATGCAGACGACACAGGTTCGAGCCCTGGTCTGGGAAGATCCCACATGCCATGGAGCAACTGGGCCTGTGAGCCACAATTACTGAGCCTGCGCGTCTGGAGCCTGTGCTCCGCAACAACAGAGGCCGCAATAGTGAGAGGCCTGCGCACCGCGATGAAGAGTGACCCCCACTTGCCACAACTAGAGAAAGCCCATGCACAGAAATGAAGACCCAACACAGCCATAAATAAATAAATAAATAAATACATTGTGTATTATTTAAAAAAAAAAAAAAATACTCAGCTCAAGCACCATTTCCCAGAAGACTTTTACAACCCTAACCTGATCTTCTCTGGGCTATCAAGGCATCCTACACATAACATAAAAATACCCTTTACCGCATCTCACTATAATCAGTTAACTTGCTTCTCTTCCCTGGTAGACTGGGTACATTATTAAGGAAGATCTCAGTCTATCTGGCTTTCTATCCCCAATGTTTTGCTCATGAACAGTACTTGATATTTCTAAATAAATAAATAGTGATCAACCATCAAAGTTTTAAAGTTTAAGCAGAAGGCTACGTAAACTAGAAACCGTTTAACATTTAAACAGCAGGCCATTAATTGTGTCATTTCACGCGCTAATCGTGCATCTTCATTCCTGAAGGTGAGTGCAGTGTTGCTGGCCCACTTGCCAGTGGGAAAATCTGGACTTTTAAGAGTGCATCTCCAGGAGGTATCTGTCCCACAGGCGGATCTCAAGCAGCCTGTCATCTGCAGAACCGAGCAGATCCGCGTCCTTCTCCCGGTCTTGACCTACACGGCACCTTTCGCCACTAAGAGAGGTGGGCGGATTGACATATTTATGGTAATCTCTCTCTTGTCTTTAGGTTAAGGAGTGCACGGGGTAGGTTGGTTTACGTGGGTGTGCTTTTGTGTGTGTGAGCCCGCGTGTGGGTGAGGAAGGAAGAAGAGGGCAGTGTGTGCATCACTTCTTCACAGATGCCTTTCCTGACCTGCTTGACTGGGCGATGCTCGCCTCCCCACCCTCTCGGAGCACCTTACTCTCCCCCTCTGCACCGATCACAGCTTTCCTGGCATTTGTGTGATGAATGCCTGTCTCCTCCCCTAGATCGTAAACTGCAAGAGGTAAGGATCCTAATATGCTCCGATTCACCCTGTAATCCCCCAGCCCAGGAGGACGCCCAAGGCGTCACTGGTATTCCACAAATATTTCTTCGACTGTCGTTTCTGGGCCCGACTCGGGGGACCCACCGCGTAAGGGAGCCACGGCCGACCCCCGCGGCGGGACCCCAGCGGGCACTACCGCCCCCCAACCAATGGCCGGGCGAGGCGGGGGCGGGCGGGGCACTCTCGCGGGGACAGTTCTCGGGCTCGCGTGGGCGCAGCCCCGTGAGGGGGAACCGCGGGGAGGAAGCGGGCGCGGCGCGAGGCCGAGGCCTGCCCAATAAACGCCGGCCGGGCGGGGCTCGCGGCC
>NW_006779887.1:982771-983115 GCF_000442215.2 Lipotes vexillifer | reverse complement strand
GCCCGGGAGCGCGCGGGGCTGGGCGTGCCCACGGGTGACGCTCCGGGCCGGGCCGGCCAATGGGCGCGGGGCAGGCGGGCCAGGCGGCCAGGGGCTCTAGGACGCGAACTGGAGGCCGGCTGGACAGACTGACGTTTGGCTGCAACGCGGGAGGCGCGTGGCAGGGATGGCGCTGGCGCGGGCCTGGAAACAGATGTCCTGGTTCTACTACCAGTACCTACTGGTCACGGCGCTGTACATGCTGGAGCCCTGGGAGCGGACTGTGTTCAGTATCCTGCCCGGGCCGCGGGCGCGGGGCCGGGTCGGGGCGCGGGGGCGCGGGCGGCGTCCTCCCGGGCCCAGGG
>NW_006779887.1:932465-982709 GCF_000442215.2 Lipotes vexillifer | reverse complement strand
CTGGCGGGCGCAGGGCGGCGGGAGGGCGGAGAGGCGGCCCCGCGGGAACTGCGCGCGCAGACTCGCCTCTTCGCGGCGGGCACGCGGGACCGAGGTATCGGGGCCGAGGGTGGCGCTCCCGCGGTTGGGGGGGGGGGGACGAGAACTCTTCTGAGATCTGAGGTCGCCGGTGAGTCACTGGAGCGAGGTAGAAGCGCCTTTATTGCTGGAGGAGATCCCCTAGGGCGATGTCTACCTGGTGTGCCCTCGCCTGCACTTCGGCCGTGCCAGCCTTTGATTCAATCTCCTGTTCCCGTGGGAGGCAGGGACCGTGTAAGTGGAGCAAATCGCTCCCGGCTTGGACGCTTTTGACCTTTAGCTGTCCCTGATTTAGCTGGCTTTGGTCCTAATAAGAATGCTAACCAGTTTATCGGCTTTTAAGTCAGGCTGTGAATTTGTGCTCATGGCATCCCAATACAGTTTTTGAAAGCAGTTCGTTAATCATCCCTTTTTGGTCTTCAAGATGGTTTAAAAAGTCTGTTCTACTCATTAATTTGATGTTTGCACAGTCCGTAACAGTCGAGCCCGAAAAGGAATATGTGGTTAGTTGTAGATAGTGTTTGAAGCTGTGCTTTCGTAGATGGCTAATAACTACTCGTTAACGACTATAGAGCATTTACTACCAGCCAAGCAACTGTGCTAAGTGCTTTGCCTGTATCTTAACTCATCTAACTTTCATAATTTCAATTAATAACTCAAGGTTGTGAAGAGAGGCTTCCTGAAGTCTGTCTTCATTTGTCTGTGTTGACATCCCTTGATATTATTCTTGCAGAATAAATACTAATGAGAGATAACTTTTTTTAAAAACTTGAGGGCCAATATGAAACAAATATTTTATATAGCATGCTTGCTTCATGCAGGGCCTCTCGTCTTCAGTGTGGTTTAGTTTGGAGTAGCTTCAGAACAACTTTGCAAATACGTGGTAGAGTGACTGAGGTACTTTCATTCCAAGCCTTAATAAGTGTGTTTATTTGTCTTGAACAAATAGGATTGAACAAATAGCATAGGATTGTACTCAAAGCTGAGTCTTTTGCCTCAACACTTTGAGGCATCTTAGCTGCTTTACAAGGAAATTTAGTTTTATTATTGTTGGCATTTCTTTCCAAACCTGGAGTTTAAGAAGCGGAATGCAGAGTTTGGATTTAAAGTCTGAATGTGAAGCATATGCCCTAATTTCCTGCACCATTTACTTGTAGCTGCAGTTTAGTTTCACTCTGAGTTCTATAGGTTGGCGCTCATGAGGTCATCCTTGTAAAATGTATACTAAACTATATACCACCTCTTGACTCAGTTAAAGTTATTAAAAAGTGAATTTAAACATAAACAATGTTGTGCTAAATTGAAACTCTTTAAATCAGAAGTTGAATGTAGTGCCCCACTATCAGAGTCTACACTCTATAATTTTACTCTTAAAGGTTTTTGTTGGCACATAGATAAATGCTATGGTGTCAGTGGTGTTAAGGTTTTTCTGTATTATATTGCAATAGTAATAGTGTCATAAATACCTCCGTGTTTTTCTTGGGGGGGGGATGGAGAAATAAATTATGAATAAATTATGAAATGATATGTAGTACCTCTGTGGGTTTTTGCCTTTGAAGCCTTTGACTTCTCATTGGTTTATGGGACCACATGATTTCATTAAAAAAAAAACACACACACACACTAGTGAGATTTGCAACCAACCTGAAGGAGACCTGCTGGGACCTGTTGACATCTACCTCTGGAGGGGAAGTTTTAACATGTTTCGAAAGTCCCCTTTCCCTATTGGCAGCCATCAGTGGGAAAGGAAAAGACCAGGTTTTGTAACCAAGACATGTTTTGTAACCAGTGAGACACTCCCTGTAGTGCCTTACTGGGTAACATTGTAATCATGCTGTTGAGGGGAGCTAGAAAATTAAAAATCTTTGTTAAAATAATTGGAAGCATAAGTAAAAGTTATTTTAGCATTGTTCTTTTAATTAAAAAAAACAGAGGTTTATTCTGTAATGGCTTCTTATGTTTCCATGACATTTTATATTTGTATTTATTTTAAGCAAAATGCAGGCAGTTTTTTTGGTTTATGTTTGGAATTACATTCCCCCTGAAAGACAGTCCATGTCTCTTCAAGGAAAGAGTTTTTTTTTTTTCAACCACAGTGCTGGGCACACAAATAATGCTTGACAAACATTTTTTTTTATGACAAACATTTGTTTATATGTTGATTTGTCATTTCAAAGAAATTGCAGAAGCACTGATTTTAAACCACTTTTAGAGTAGCTTTGGAACTTGACTGTTCCTGATGAACAACATTCAGTTCTTGTAGAGAATTCAAACTTAAAGAAGTAGAAAAGGCTATAGATTGAAAGAACTTCTTTGATTTATTTTGGAGATGTTAACGAAATTTGCATTGCTCTGTCTGCTCATTTGTAAAACATGTACATTTGCTGAGTTCTGTATTCCACAAGTATTGTATACTTTCTAATTGCCAGATACTATTCTAGATAGTAGGGATTTACCTGTGAATAAAACAGATAAAAATATTTATTCTAATCCCACTAGATAAATAAGTAAAAAATTAGATTATTAGATTGTTATAGCTGTTATGGGGAAAAACAAAATGGAGAGGAGGATAGGAACTAAGAAAGAGTCCATGTTCTTTGATTTTTAGTTAGAGTGGTCAGGGAGGGGACATTTAGAAAGATTTAAGCAGGGGAAAAATTCCAGAGGATCGAGCATTCCAGGCAGAAGGAGCAGTAACTAGGAATGCCCTGAAGCACCAGTGTATCTGGCTTGTTTCTGGGATAGCTGAGTGGCTGGTGTGTCTGGGGTAGAGTTAGTGGGGGTGACTAGTAGGAAAGGAGGTCATATCTGTTCCAGTAGGGCCTCCTAGGCATGGAGTGAGAGTTCTGGAGATGAAGGGAGGTGCTCATACCTTTTGAGTAGAGTCACTCAACTCCAGTAACAGTTTTCTCACTGACATTTTTCTCACTGACATTTAAATACAATAAGTCCCCTACATACAGACGAGTTCCGAGAGCGCATTTGGTTAAGTCCAATTTGTTTGTTAAGTCCAACAAAGTTAGCCTAGGTACCCAACTAACACAATTGGCTACATAGTACTGTACTGTAATAGAAAACAAATACAAAAAATAAAGAAAACATTTTTAATCTTACAATATGGTACCTTGAAAAGTACAGTAGTATAGTACAACAGCTGGCATACAGGGGCTGGCATTGAGTGAACAGCCAAGAAGAATTACTGGAGAAGGGAGAGGAGGTGGGAGATGGTAGAACTGAAGGGGACTAACTGTATTTAATAAAGTAGGAAAATAGACCACAGGAATATACATTTTTCCTTTCCCCATGAGACTCAAAGCTCTTTTCATTTTGAATGGGAAAAAAAAGTCCTAGGAACAGGGTTTTAAAATTTATTTTAATTAAAAAGTTTTCAACATCCTGAGTTCTGTTCTAAGTTTCCAAGAAGATGGACTTCATTTCTTCAAGGAAATTAGATCCAAGTTCAGGAAAAATTAGAATTGACACATGTTCTCAGGTAGATCCCTGCCCCACCCCTTGTTATTCCGCTGAAAGAGCTGGGCAGTGAGTGCTTTGGGATGCAGGGGAGGAAGAGCATGGTGGACTCAGAGAACTTTCAGGGAGGTATTTGAGTTCTTTGCTTTATTTTCTCCTAGGTGGGGAGAAGGTGTGGACTGGGGTGCAGAGATGTGTTGGGATGGTGAGTGCGCCAGGCTGACTTGGCTAGAGCAGGGATTCTTTAAGGCAGAGTGGGTGGGAAGTAAAGTTGAAAAAGCAGGTTGAGACTGTTTTTTACTCTTTTTTTTTTTTTTTTTTTTTTGCAGTTCGCGGGCCTCTCACTGTTGTGGCCTCTCTTGTTGCGGAGCACAGGCTCCGGACGCGCAGACCCAGCGGCCATGGCTCAGGGGGCCAGCCGCTCCGCGGCATGTGGGATCCCCCCGGCCCGGGGCACGAACCCGCGTCCCCTGCATCGGCAGGCGGACTCTCAACCACTGCGCCACCAGGGAAGCCCCTGTTTTTTAATTGAACAGACACTTCTGTGCGTACCTTGTGCCAGATGCTGGCCTAGATGCTTGTGATGTATCAGTGAGCACATGAGACAGAGCTCCCTGTCCTTGGGAAACTTTGATAATGAGTGAAATATATAGTGGGAATTCCCTGGCAGTCCAGTGGTTAGGACTCTGTGCTTCCACTGCAGGGGGCATGGGTTTGATCCCTGGTCAGGGAACTAAGATCCTGCAGGCAGCGAGGTGTTACCAAAAAAAAAAAAAAAAAAGTGAAATATATAGTATGTTAGGTGGTAAGCATTATGGAAAACAGATATGTAGGTCAGGGGGATAAGAAATGTGTGGATGGGATGGAGTTACTGTTTTTAAAGAGGATATCAGGAGAGGCTTCATTGCAAAAGCATGTTTGAGTAAAAAGATAAAGGAGGTGAGGGAGTTAGCAGGGTAGAAATCTGAGGGAAGAGCAGAGCTGGCAGAGGGACTAGCCATTGCAAAGTCCCTGAGTCCAGAGCCTGCCTGGCATGGATGAAGGCCATCACTGAGGCAGGTATGGCTAGTGCAGAGTGAGTGTGCGGGAGAGTCCTAGGCGGTGAGGTCAGACTCTTTGGAGGCCCTGGAGGTCTTTGTAAGGACTTTAATTTTGGTAAAAAAGCGTACTCTTGGGCTTCCCTGGTGGCGCAGTGGTTGGGAACCTGCCTGCCAATGCAGGGGACACGGGTTCAAGCCCTGGTCTGGGAAGATCCCACATGCCGTGGAGCAACTAAGCCCGTGTGCCACAACTACTGAGCCTGCACTCTAGAACCCGCAAGCCACAACTACTGAGCCCGCGCACCGCCATGAAGAGTAGCCCCCGCTCGCTGCAACTAGAGGAAGCCTGCATGCAGCAACGAAGACCCAATGCAACCATAAATAAATAAACAAATTTATAAAAATAAAAAAAAAAAGGTACTCTTGGAAAGTTTGATAGAGGAGTGATCCAGTCTGGCTTTTTAAGTCTGAAAAGGTTTACTTTGGTTGCAGGATTTGGAATAAATTAAGGGTGGCTGGAGGAGGCAAGGGTAGAAGCAAAGGTAGATATTTTGGATTGAGATAGGGTTTGAATGATAATGAAAAAAAGCATTCCTGGGCTTCCCTGGTAGTGCAGTGGTTGAGAGTCCGCCTGCCGATGCAGGGTACACGGGTTCGTGCCCCGGTCCGGGAAGATCCCACATGCTGCGGAGTGACTGGGCCCGTGAGCCATGGCCGCTGGGCCTGCGCATCCAGAGCCTGTGCTCTGCAACGGGAGAGACCACAACAGTGAGAGGCCCGTGTACCGCAAAAAAAAAAAAAAAAAAAAAAAAGCATTCCTTTTTTTTAAATTAAAAAAAATTTATACAACTTTAAAGATTACTTTCCATTTACAGTTGTTACAAAATAATGGCTATATTCCCTGCATTGTACAATATATCCTTGAGCCTGTCTTACACCCAATAGTTTGTATCTCCCACTCCCCTACCCCTATGTTGCCCCTCCCCCTCCCCAGCGCTACATTTTAAGCTGTATGTTCTTTTCAGTAGCGACTAAGTTATTTTCTCAGATTTTCGCTGTATCCTCAAATGCTTAAAGCTAGAATTGAGAAGGATTTTTCTTCACCTGTGAATATACTAGAGTAATTAACATGTTTGACAGTTTATTTTATTTATTTATTTTTTATAATTTTATTTATTTATTTTTGGCTGCATTGTGTCTTTGCGCATAGACGGCGAGGGTGGGGGGCGAGCAGGGGCTACTCTTCATTGCGGTGCGCAGGCTTCTGATTGTGGTGGCTTCTCTTATTGCGGAGCATGGGCTGTAGGTGCGTGGGCTTCAGTAGTTGTGGCACTCGGGCTCAGTAGTTGTGGCTCACGGGCTCTAGAGGGCAGGCTCAGTAGTTGTGGTGCTCGGGCTTAGTTGCTCCGCGGCATGTGGGATCTTCCCGGAGCAGGGCTTCAACCCGTGTCCCCTGCACTGGCAGGAGGATTTTTAACCACTGCGCCAACAAGGACGCCCTATGCCGTTTCATTTGATCTTCCTTTTGTAGAAATGAATGCAGTTTTCCATTACCAGGGAGGGCTAAATGAGGAAAGCTGAGCTAGGAATAACTGTAACTGATAAATTATTTTATTTTTAATTAAAAAAAATTTTTTTTGTAGCTGAGTTGTGCAGCATGCGGAATCTTACTTAGTTCCCCGACCAGGGATCAAACCGGAGCCCTGTGCAGTGGAAGTGTGGAGTCGTAACCACTGGACCGCCAGGGAGGTCTCTGTAACTGATAAATTAATACTTCCAACCCTCCAGCCCAGTGGTATTCAGACTTTTCATTTGTGCATTCCCTAAAAGAACAAAAAGCACATACTGTGTATCCTCTCACTCATTTAAGTTGACATCTGAAATCTTTCATAGTAAATTTAGACAATTACAAAAGATTTAATTTTTTGCTTTTTAAAAATTATTGTGTTTTTGCTAAAACCTTAAAACTATAATTTTTTTCTTATACAATTCATAGAACACATTCATCACATGACCTGAAATGACAAAGCTGGTCCTCACTGTGAAGCCAAATAGGCAAAATCAGTCTTAATTTCTGTCAGAAAAAGCTCAGTGTCATTTTTCTGTTCAAATACTTGTTATGTAAACACCTTCAGTCCTGTCTCATTTTTTGTTGTTGCTGTTTTATAATTTTATTTGACAATCAGTGGTTAGTTCTCATCCACATTGACTGCAGGTTTTTCAAAGTGGTGACAGGTACTTAGGTAACCAACGTGTAGAGCTTGTTTGGTGAATCTTCAGCTTCACGTTTCCTGGACAACCTCACAACCACACGTGGATACAGTATGGGACATTCCATAACCCTTTGGCCGAGACAGCGTTGTTGAAACTGTTGTCACTGTGCACATCTGGAGTTCCTATCTCCTTCATGGCAGATTTCTGGATCTCTTTCAGTGCCTGAGGGGCACGCTTCTTGAAACGCACTCCATGGGTGCGCTCGTGAATGTTGACAGTGGATTCTCCGGTCACTACCTCAGTGATGGCAGAACGGCCCCTCTCACCATCCTCCTTGCTGGAGGCATTTTGCGGGGCCCAGATTGCAAAGGTGTCTCATTTCCAAAGTCACATTATTAGATGGATAGATAGGTGAGGTTTGGAGCTGTGCCAGGAGTCTGTTACCCGAACGAAATAAAGTACAATGTAAGTTAGTTACTATTCCTTTGTTTGCTGTCCCAGAGGTTATTTTATACCCTGGGGAAATGGGTAATTGTAAGATTCTGGAAGTAAAGTGAGAGAAGTGAGGTTGTAAGGTGGGGGGGATGGGAAGGAGAACTAGCAGATCACAGTTCTCAGATCAGCTTGAGGAGAGAGTACACTGGAAGCTGAAGATTTGTAAACTGATTCCCCTTAACCGATTCTAATCCTCTGAAAAGTCTTGTTCCTCCAGGGCTCCTGTGCTTTAGTTTGAAAACAGCTGCTCTAGCCCCTTTGACACTGCCTGGATATTTGGCTGGCTGTGTGAGAATGTTAGACTATCCCTTGTCTGTACTCCTTAGGATATTATAACTTTTTCTTTAGTAGGAAAAAGTACTTTTCTTTCAGGAAAGGTGGAAGAAAAAAACTATGCTACACAAGAACTAGGTGATCTGTACTAGGATGTCAGGGAAAGTCATGGGAGGTTGATGGCAGTGGGGACAAAGCACATACAGATGATCTGCAGTGTTTCTGCATGTGATACCAGTGATTTTTCAGTAGAGCTGAATGTGGATCCTGTCTCCACTGCTTCATATTCTTAAAGATCTTGTGACCTCCTCCACCCCACACCCCGGCTCAGGGTTTGATTGTTGTAACATTTGTGGTGCTTAGGAGCAAGGATAAGATAAATTCTTTTTTTTTTTTTTTTTTTTTGGCTACGTTGGGGTTGGGTCATAGTTGATGTGCATGGACTTTCTCTATTTGCAGAATGTGGGGTTACGCTTCGTTGTGGTGTGCAGGCTTCTCATCGCGGTGGCTTCTCTTGTTGCGGAGCACAGGCTCTAGGCGCGTGGGCTTCAGTAGTTGTGGCGCGTGGACTCAGTAGTTGTGGCTCATGGGCTCTAGTGCGCAGGCTCAGGAGTAGTGGCGCAGGAGCTTAGTTGCTCTGGGGCATGTGGGATCTTCCCGGACCAGGGCTCGAACCCGTGTCCCCTGCATTGGCAGGCGGATTCTTAACTACTGCGCCACCAGGGAAGTTGAAGGTAAATTCTTTAGATTAAAAAAAACCCCAATGCTCAATTTTAATAATTAAAACTCTATGTTCTAAAAGATCTACTTAAGAGAGGATATATACTTTTCATGAATTGGAATGCTTAAAAAACAGTAGTTATGGGGGCTTCTCTCGTGGTGCAGTGGTTGAGAGTCCACCTGCCAGTGCAGGGGACGCAGATTCAATCCCTGGTCCGGGAAGATCCCACATGCCGCAGAGCAACTAAGCCTGTGTGCCACAACTGCTGAGCCTGCGCTGTAGAGCCCGCAAGCCACAACTACTGAGCCCAGGTGCCACAACTACTGAAGCCCATACTCCTAGAGCCCATGCTCCGCAACAAGAGAAGCCACCAGAATGAGAAGCCCATGCACCGCAACCAAGAGTAGCCCCTGTTCGCTGCAACCAGAGAAAAGCCCGCGCACAGCACAAAGACCCAATGCAGCCAGAAACAATAATAATAAAAAAAATAGTAGTTATGGAATGATAGAAAGACAGTATTGTATTTATGATCAATAGTTATGAAAAGTAGAATTACTACTAATACAGGAATTTTGGCCATCGTGTTGTATGCGTTCCTGAAAAATTCTCAAATAAAAGAGTTTATGGGAAAATATCATTAGCCCCTCAAAATCTATGCAGTTTCATAAGCAGGTGCTAATGAAAACAATGATTGGCATCTTGGGGGACAACTTGGATATCCTGGGCAGGCAGGCTGGGCGCTGCCCCAGGGGACATTAAAAATGCATGGACAGAGTTGACCGGAACTGCTGAAGTGATGGAGATGGTGTGGGCTGCCGTCGAGGAGATGCAGGAGGCAGTGTAATCCTGCCATTAGTTGGGAGCTGTGCTAGCCTGGAGGTGTACCTTTCTGGAGAGGGAGCCCAGGTACAGATGCTAATTTTTAATTTTCTTAAAATAGAGCTAACAGGACTGTAGCCACTGAGCTGAGGGATGTTTCTTGCTGAAGATTATAATTCTTTCCTCATAATCTGGCTCTCCTAATTTACAAAAAATCCCATATGAAACCATGCAGCTCCTGTGATATCCTAGTCATATATGGGTTAATTGATGTTCCAGAAATGTGTTATAGCAGAACAGATTATATTTTAGAGCAGACAGGTAATTTTTTCCCCCTTGACCCTGGGACTTCAGGTCTTCATGTGATTAATAGAAGCTCTAATTATAAAGACATATAGCGATACATAGCCTTGGTGTCTCTGGGTTCAGAGCTACAAACCATTTCTAGAATTTCAGCTCAGAGTTGAACATGATCATTGCTGGTTTCAGCAGCAGACTTTTTTGTTTGTTTAGTTTTTAAAGAGTTTGTCATCAAGCTGTTCTAAAATCAATTTCCATACTTAAGTATGACCAACACTACAGAAAGCTCAGAGAATGGGTTTTGCTTGCTAACAGTAACCTCTGATGCTGACGTGATATCCTTTACTATGGCCCAAGAATATCAAATTGGCTGACTTACTCAGGACTATAACCATATCATTATCTTCTACTTGCTTTCATTTATGGCAACTAGGAAAGCATCAAAAGTGATATATTTGGTAAAAATAAGCTTTCATTTTTTTTTTTTTTAATTTTTGGCCGTGCCACACAGCTTGCGGGATCTTAGTTCCCCAACCAGGGACTGAACCTGTGCCCTCGGCAGTGAAAGCATGGAGTCCTAACCACTGGACCACCAGGGAAGTCCCCAAATAAGCTTTCTTAACATTTCTTTTGGTGATGGTCTCTAGTTTTTCGAGGTCAAGGGACAAAACCTGTAGTAATAAGAAAGAGTCCTTTTTGGAGCATCATTCAGCAACTGACACGTGCTTTCCCTTAGAGCTTTGATGGCTTTTCACCAAACAGCCTATGGTAATACTTTGTCAGATACTTTGTTTTCTTTTTTCATTAAGATGGTTTCTTAAAAAAATTGAATTTATCAAAACTTTTGAATATTTCTGAGGATAAAAGTAGCTTTTTAGAGTTAGTTTTACAAAAGGAATTTGACTAATAGACGATTGGATTGTTTTAGATAACATTTTAGCTTTGTTTTTTGATGTGACCAGGGCCATCAGAGACTGAAAACATTGAAATTAGACTAGTGAAGAGGAATAAATCATACCCACTGGAACAAAGGCCCCTGCCCTTTTCCCTATGAGGAGCTTCTTTTGGTTTCTCCAAAGTCTTGCGAATAGGTTGCTAAGGTAGGTGGTGATAGTACTGGGTTACTGGTTAGGGCAGGAAATGTTAGTTACCGTGGTCTTACTTCTGATGTACTGTATTTAACTTTAAAGCATTTCCTCTTTTTTTTAAGTTGCTGGGAAAAGGACTGGGGATGGCCAATCCCTTGTATGGGCAAAAAGTCTTTATTTTTTTTTTTCCTGTCTAACTGGGAACTTATCAGCTCATGATTAGCTGGGGATCCCTGTAAAAGAAAACAGGAAACAGCACACAGATATATGGTTTCACATCTATTTGCTTTTTAATCTGTTGGACCCATAAAATATTTATGTTATGTCCAGGTTATAAATAACCTCTGATTGTTCACTCAGCCCTTGAACAAACAATTATCGGCAGTGCCTGCACAATCCTGGCACATTATCTGCTCAGTTCTTGAATGGTTGATGAAGTGCCTGCTTTGTCTAACAAAACACTACAACTGAAAACAAAGAGCAGCCGAGGCGTTCACTCTCAAGCACTTAAAATTCAGTGGTAGAGACAGTTACATACACATAAAACAGAAAATACATATTTTCTAATTTTTGAGGTTTTTGGTTTGTTATAGTCTGGATTTCACTAGCTTTATTCTATATTTCTTGAATCATGGTCCCCCCTCTAAAACATAAATGTGATTAATCTTGGTACAGCTGCTGATACTTATACAAACAGCAGTAAGGGCTTGGTAAATGGAAAGATTACTCTATCACTTTGTGTATTACCTTCCAATATATGTGTATTATATAACACTGAATATTTACATTTTCTGTGTGTGTGTGTGTGTGTGTGTGTGTGTGTGTGTGCGCGCGCGCGCACGCCTGGTATCTCAAAAAGAAGATTACATTAAGGATGATTGAGAAGTGGTGCTTAAATCTCCAAGCAAGTGGGATCCTAACATTCATCCAGGAAGGGATTTCATTTTATGGAGAAGAAACTCAGGTCCAGAGAGGTTGTGATGCCTTAGGATTATACTATAAATAACAAGTTAATAGCAGGGTGACCTTGGGCAATTTCCAAACAGAGGTCTGGGTCATAATGTTAAGTGCCCAAGCCCTCAAGCAATAATTTCAATAAAGATTATATTACCTTTTGTTGCAGAATAGATTTGATTACAAATTTTTATATCAACCCTGAAAGGTAGGTGTTGTGTGTCCCCAAACCACAGATAAGGAGACTAGTGATCATAGAGTTTTTGACACAACCAGGGATTGGCAGAATTGCAGCTCAAACCTAGGTTCTATTCCAGTGCCATGGTGATTCCAGTATCTGTTTCTTGAACTTCACAGTGTGTCAAGGATACTTTAAACTTTGAGAGGTGTGTTAAAGAACGCAGTGGATTGAGAGATCCACTCAAGTACCCAGATAGCAAATAATAGCTGTTATATTCTAAATGGTGTATGTTTAGCTCTGTTTGTGAGAACATTTCTAAGAAGATGAAGGTCACATGTTCCCCAACCTTGCAAATGTCACAATAAAACTGCCATTTTGAATGGTGCCAAGCATAATCTCAGGGAGTATTCAACTCAGTGTATTGGAGCTATTTCAGCTACATGGCTAAAATTGCTTAAATTGCATTTGTAGAAAGTTACTTATTAAAAGACACTTTTTTACATGTTTTGCAAGGTGATTATTAAGGCTAGTAGAAATTCCTCATGGTCCCATTGTTTACTTGTTCATTTAATATGAGTTTCACTGTATAGTTAAGTCAGTTTTAAATAGTCTCTTATTTGGGGGCGGAGGGATTAATTGGGAATTTGGGATTAACAGATCAACAACAAGGACCTGTTGTGTAGCACAGGGAACTATAATCAATATCTTGTAATAACCTATAATGGAAAAGAATCTACAAAAGAATATATGTATATCTGAATCGCTTTGCTGTACACCTGAAACATTGTAAATCAACTATACTTCGGTAATAAATATTCTGTTATGGTTGAGAGCTTTAGGATAATTTGGTGGAATAATTTTGAAATTTAATTGTATAGAAAACTTACTTTTAGAGGCTTATTTAATTATTGTGATTCTGGAAATAGGAGAAGTGGGATCAGAATACAGAAACTGTTTTTTGAGGGAAATAGAATTAAAAGTTAAATTTAATAAGTGGCTCTGGGTAAAAGGTTAGGTTTAATGTTATTATTGTTATTATTTTGAGTAGCTAATAATTGGCATTTGCATCTAGGTGCAAGTGACTTTTGGTAAGTTTCTGTTTTCTTGGTCAGAATTGAGAGCTGTTTATTCTGTTTCTGAGAGCTAAGATTTTCTGTTTATTTCCTAGTAGCGAATTAGATCCAGTGATGCCTAACCCAAACTTTGCCAGGGAAAAAGATCCTTCAAATAAAACAGTTTTTAGTCTAGTCCTATATGCAGTTCCATTTTCCTTTACAGTTCTTACTTATTAAAAAAAATAAGTAAGACTTATTAACTATTCAGGCATGCAGTATAAAACCCATAAAGAATAATATAATGAAAGTGTGCCCATACCAACTACTGAAGAAAAACATGCATTTGAAGACCCTTTGTGCCCCTTCTCACTTGATCTCCCTTCTTCCTCTTCCCATTTCACCCCACTAAGTAACTGCTATCCTGAATTTAGCATATATAATTGCCATTTATTTGTTATTACTCCACATGTATGCATCACAGCATAATGCTATAGAAAGTCATGAACTCTAATGTCTAATATTTTAACCAGGCAAAACATCTTTTCAAGTTTTGATAAGTTCTGGGGACTTCCCTGGTGGTCCAGTGGTTAAGAGACTGCGCTTCCATTTCAGGGGGCACAGGTTCGATCCCTGGTGGGGGAACTAGGATCCTGCATTCCTTTGGAGTGGCCAAGAAAAAAAAAAAGTTTTGATAAGTTCTTGTTTCACTTGGAAAGATGTCCTGATTTTATATGCATATAAAAGATTAAAGGTTTGACAATTTAGTGTTCACAAAATTGAGCCTAAGTTTCAGATTCCTGTCTTATAGTAGAGCAATCTCTGTTAAGCTAATTTATGCGTGTTAACTGATACATTCTCCATACTAAATAGAAGAATTATAGTGCCATAAAGAGTATGTAATATAATCATTCAAATGGCTGTTTTTAGTAATTCTTACTTGAATTTGAGCCAATGACCTGAAGATTATTACTATACCATTTCATTTGCTTTGTGTATACATTCGTAAGTCTTACATAAAAGCTGTTAAGAAAACCCAAAAAGCATCTTGAAAATATAGTATTGCTTAGAAACAGATTTTGGTTTTCTTTGCTGTAGTTGCTTTAGAGTTTGGTTTTCTTTGCTGTAGTCACTTTAGAGTTTGTTGGTCACAGTAATATGTGGAATACGTAGAAAGCACCACAGTGAATCTAGAGTCAAATAATGTTTCTTAAGCAATTCCTTTATTCATCAAATATTTATTAAGCGTGTGTTACGTTAGATGTTGGAGATACAAAAATGATTAGACATTGTTCTTGTGTTCAAGGAGTTGATAATCTGGATGAGATAAATATCAGTACATCTACAAATAGGTAATGTCAGGTGATAAGCACTGTGTGATATGAGTGAAGAACTTGATGAGCATTAGGGAATAGTTAATTCTGCCAGGACATTGGGGTAAGAATAGAAAAAGTATGAGTGCTAGGGAGAGCCTCATACGAGAGGAGATGACTAGCTGAGCTCTAAGAATGTTTAGGTTTTACTTGGAGGAATAGGACTTTTCGTACATAGGAAGATATTATAGTGTAATGGTTAAGAACACATTTTAGGAGTTTGACTTGGTTTGGAATTGGCTCCATTGCTTACTCTGATTTCGGGATATTACTGAAAGGCTTAACACAGTGCCGTGCGCACACTAGACAAAATGAAAGCTGCCACTGCTGTTATCCTTAGTCACATTATTAAGCCGTAATCAAAGGCAGAGCAGTATGAAAATATAGAACATTGTTTTCTGAGACTCGTGTAATATGGCATGAGTAGGATGTGTGTTTGTTGGGGGATGATTTGGAGTGTTGGGAGGTATGATGGAAAAGCAGCATGGTACAGTTGACCCTTGAACAAGCAGGGGTTAGGGGTGCTGACCCCTGCATAGTTGAAAATCTGAGTATAACTTTTTATGGTCGGACCCTCTGTATCTGTGGCTCCACATCTGCAGATTCAACCGACTGTGGATTGTGTAGTGCTGTAGTAGGTATTTATTGAAAAGAATCCACGTATAAGTGGACCTGTGCAGTTCAAACCCATATTGTTCAAGGGTCAACTGTAGATGCTTTTGGTCCCCACCTTGATCCCCTTTGCCAGCTTCTCCCTCACTGCTGGGAGTGTTGTCTGTTACTGCCTTCTAGCTTCCCCCTTCTCCAGACTATTGCCCTTGGCCAAGGCAGCTGTCTTGCCCAGGTGGTTTTTCCTCAGCCTGTCTACAGCCAGTGATTGACAGATTAAGGGATACAAAAGATCAGGCCTGTTGCCTCAAAGCAACACCAACATGTGGTACAATTCATGCTCCAGAGCGCCCTGTGGGAGCTGAGCTCCTGAACCTCCTCAGCTTTTCCCCCTGCTCTGTTCTGTTCTGCTCACTCCCCTTCTGATAAAACTCCCTTCAGAATAACATATACAAGAATCCCTGTTCCAGCCTCTCAATTCTTGTCTACTTTCTTGCACTCCAACCTAAGACCAGGTACTTGAGCTAGATTGGAAAGGTCCTCAGGTGCTTGGCTTAGAATTCCAAGTGCTATCCTAGAGGCATTGGGAAGCATGCATTTTAAAAGGATAACTCTAGTAAAGAGAGACTTGGAAAATAGCCAGAGGCCTAAAGTGGGAGCTTTTAAGCGATTAAGTGAGGAATGATAAGTACCTCAATCATTTATCATTGATAAGGGTAGGGGAACATGAGATAAAAGTCATTTGTTGTGGTTGGAAAGAATGGAGAAGTCTTAAATAATTTGAATTTGGGGAGAAGGAATCAAAGCAATTTCTAGATTGAGTGACTAGGCAAATAGTTAATTTACAGTTATATCAGATAGTGTGTCAACTATTTTCAAATCGTTGGAAAAATAGGACATATAGGAAGAAATAATTTTGGAGCAAGTTAATGAGTTCAGTTTTGGCTCTGTGGATTTAAGCCTGTCATAGGTGGAAATGTCCAGTATCATAGGAAATACTTGTCTGCAGTATAGAAGGTGGGGTCAGGTCAACAACATTAAGGTGGTTGTTTAAGTTATAAGTGTGTGTAGGCCCAAGACAAATCATTGGGAACTCCATTTATCATTTAGAATCCTTTCAACTGCAAGTATGACAAAGAATATCTAAAGGTGGTTTATGGGTAAAGGGCGTATTTATTGGCTTATGTATCTGAAAATCCAGTGGTAGGGTGGGCCTCAGGTCATTTGATCAGTGTTCTAGCTCCATTTTTCTGCGATTATTTTTGTTCCACCACCTTCATCTGTCAACTTTGTTCCAGAGTTTTGATTTCCTTATGGAGGCAAAGTGACTCCAGTGATTCCAGGATTCTTTCAGCAAACTGCATATTCTAGAAGGAGAATCCGTGTTCCTGGATTCCTGGCAGAACTCCTCAACTTTGATCTGGTTGATCAGGTTTGGGGGGTGGGCACTGTTAAAAAGAGAAGATCTTAACTGGTTCATATCAGTCAGGGCTTATCCCTGGAGTTGGGATAGGGTTAGGCCCACCCAAAGAGCATGGCTGCTGTACTAGCAGGAGGGCTGGAGTGGATGTTTGGGAGAAAAGCACAAAATTAACTCTAATCATCTTACACATTAGTGGCAGACAGGGAAAAAGAGCCAGTGAACTAGGAAAATGGTGCGAGAGAAGGGAGGAAAGCACCAGAGAAGTACCTCAGCCCAGAGTTGAAGGAGTTTTGAAGAGGAAAGATGAAAATAGTGTCAATTCAGAGAGCCATTGGATTTGATAGGAGGTCGTCGGTGCCCTGAGAGTAGTGTCTATAGCCTGGAGAGGTAGAAGGCAGATGGTTGTGTGGGTGATGAGTAATGATATGGAAGCAGCAAGTTTGTACTTTTTTTTTTTTTTTTTAAAGAAATTAAGTGGTGAATACAAGGTGGTTGTTTAAGAAAGAACTGGATTAAGGGAGGCTAAAAAGTAAATTAAAAAAATGGTCATAGGGCTTCCCTGGTGGTGCAGTGGTTGAGAGTCTTCCTGCCAATGCAGGGGACACGGGTTCGAGCCCCGGTCCGGGAGGATCCCACATGCTGCGGAGCAGCTAGGCCCGTGAGCCACGACTACTGAGCCTGTCCCTGGAGCCTGCGAGCCACAACTACTGAAGCCCGCACGACTAGAGCCCGTGGCCGCGGGGCGGCTGGGCCTGTGAGCCATGGCCGCTGAGCCTGCGCGTCCGGAGCCTGTGCTCCGCAACGGGAGAGGCCAAAACGGGGAGGAAAACAACCACCCGAAAAAAAAAAAAAAAAAAAAAAAAAAAAAAAAAAAAAAAAAATGGTAATAGGAGAACTACCCACATCTGACGTCTGCACCTCTACCAGTGCACATCTCCTTCCTGCAAACACCCTCCCTCTTGTGAAGTTCTTCACAGGGAGAGCAGCACCAACCCAGGTACCCCCAACAGGGTCATTGCTTTCGCCGCAGATGTGACACTGGCCTCTGCCGCCATATGCAGTGACCCATTTCCAAAGTCCTGTCCATCTTCATAAATCCCGCTTCAGGATATCCCTGTGTCCAAATTGTCCCGGTCACTATTCTGGGCACTGTGAGGGACACTGAAGGCCTAAGAATGTCCACTGTGGCCGTCTCCCTGTCACCAAGGCCCTTCCTCCTAACCCCCTTACCCCTCACCCAGCTGCTCCTCCTACCCCCCAGAAAAATGTAAATCACCAAATAATGGTTGTTAATCAGCAAGCACTTGCCCTCCCCACCTCGGGACCCACACTTGACCAACCTTAGCTTAAAAGCTAAGACTGAATGCAGGCTGACCTCTCCCATGAAGACTGTAAAGTCCCACTATAAAATCAATATGATTTTTTTTTTTAAGGCCGTGCTGTGCAGCATGTGGGAATCTTGTTTTTTAAAAAATATTTATTTATTTATTTGGCTGTGCCAGGTCTTTAGTTGTGGCATGTGGGATCTAGTTCCCTGACCAGGGATCGAACCTGTGCCCCCTGCATTGGGAGCGTGGAGTCTTAACCACTGGACCACCAGGGAAGTCCCCAAATCATTATGATTTTAATTTCATTTCAAAAAAAATTATTATGGGAGACTTTTCACCCATGTTTGCCAGATGAGGGGAATGAACTTAGGGTCTGAGTCAGGTTTGAGCTGTGGCTCTAAAGACAGCTTCGTGTGTGACCCTGGACAAGTCCCCTCAGTGTTTTGTCAGTCTCTGATGAGTACTAGTGAATAAACATTTCACAGGAAAGCCGTAAAGGTCAAGCAAGATAATACATAAAAGAGGTTTGTCAACTAAACTGTTATACAAATATTAGCTGGTAGTAAGCACATTGTTTATTTAAACCCTATATTCTCTTAAAGGTATGTAAGGTATTATAGAACTACTAGTATGTAGAGCTGAAGGTATGTAAGACAGGAGGCGGGGGAGGAGGGGAGAGAGAGAATATGAATGAATGAATGAATGAATGCATAAAACACAGTCCCAGTTCAGAAGTAGTTATTCCCCTTAGCATGACTCTGCAAAGCAAAAAGCCCTCAGGTTTTACATAATTTTTTTTTTTGCGATACGCGGGCCTCTCACTGTTGTGGCCTCTCTCATTGCGGAGCACAGGCTCCGGACGCGCAGGCCCAGCGGCCATGGCTCACGGGCCCAGCTGCTCTGCGGCATGTGGGATCTTCCCGGACCTGGGCACGAACCCGTGTCCCCTGCATTGGCAGGCGGACTCTCAGTCACTGCGCCACCAGGGAAGCCCTTTACATAATTTTTGTTAGCAGTATTTCGTGTGACCCAAGAGGAGGGCTCCTTGTTGACTTGCATATATACAGTTTATTTATTTTTTATAAATTTTTTTATTTTTATTTTTATTTAATTTTGGCTGCGTTGGGTTTTTGTTGCTGTGTGCGGGATTTCTTTAGTTCTGGGGAGCAGGGCTACTCTTCTTTTCAGTGCAAGGGCTTCTCATTGCTATGGCTTCTCTTGTTGTGAAGCACAGGCTCTAGGCGCGCGGGCTTCAGTAGTTGCAGCATGCAGGCTTCAGTAGTTGTGGCTTACGGGCTCTAGAGTGCAGGCTCAGTAGTTGTGGCGCATGGGCTTAGTTGCTCTGCGGCATGTGGGATGTTCCCAGACCAGGGCTCGAACCCATGACCCCTGCATTGGCAGGTGGATTCTTAACCACTGTGCCACCAGGGAAGCCCCCTATACAGTTTACATTCCTTTTGGAATGCGGAGAACAGACCGCAGTGCAGAATGTTTATGGTTTAGGTTATCAAGGTGACTTTTATTTGATGTTGTTGCAAAGTTTAGTGATAATAATAATAATAAATGTTTAATAGTCGCAGCTATTATCAGTTTATGTCACTAGTATATGATTGATCTTGTCTTTGGCTCTAAAGCCAATATGTTAGCCACATTCTAGTTTAAATAATTCTAAAATTCTTGGATCAGACAAGACTTATTGTTCAAGCTTGTAGACATTTTGCAGTCATTAAATACTGTACAATTTTATTCCTATACATTTCTGTTTCTTAGATTGAACAGAGTCACTTTCTCTGCTTCATTTTAAGCAGCCTGATGTTTTGAAATATAATAGGGAGAATAATAGTACGCACCATGTAAGGTGACGGTGAAGACAAAATGAGCTTAAAAAACAGAATGGTGTCAGGCATAGTTAAGGTTAGTGGCTATAATTATAGTTATTTGTTCTTTATAAATACTTGGTAGGTATGAGAAAGCATTAAATGGATGGGTACTTCCACACAGAACAATTGTTGAAAACGTTTGGGGATTTAGTTTTGGATAAACTGAGAAAAAGTAAATTAAATGAAGTTTCCTTAACTACAACTCAGATTCCATGCTGGTTTCCGTCGTGGGGATGGCACTGTACACAGGATATGTCTTCATGCCTCAGCACATCATGGCGATACTGCACTACTTTGAAATTGTACAGTGACCAAGATGTGACCAAAATCAAGAGGTTCTTCAGGGAAGAGCCACTGCCTGAAGTTGGAATGAGACTTCATCAGATGTCATAAGAAACTCTACTAGATGTCCACATAACCGACCCTCTGAATATAAAGACTAAAATTTATGAGTAGAACAGGAAAACAGTCCTGACTCATGTGTTGTGTTCTTTATTTTTAATTTTAAAAGAGGCTCTTGTATAGTAGTTTTTGTCTATTTTAACATTGTAGTCATTTGTACTTTGATATCAGTATTTTCTTAACCTTTGTGACTGTTTCAATATTACCCAGTGAAAGCTTTTCTTAATGTAACTTTGAGTACATTTTAATTGCCTTCTATTTCTAAAACCCAAAGTCATTAGTTGGGCTTTATGGTTCTTGCTATCATATGGCATACATATCTGCCTGGATATATTTCTACTCTTGACCAAAGTTTTGTAAGAAAAAATTCAAGATTTGGGCAGGGGGCTGGGGAGGGAGGATATTTTATTGAGAACTATTTACAAAAGACTTATCTGTAAGTTTGAACTCAGGAGTACAGTTTTAGCTATCTGGACTCTACTCTTAACAGCTTTTACTTTAAAACTATTAAAGTGTTTCTTAACAATGAAAAAGAAAGATCTTGCTGAAGTTAAAATAAGGAACATTTCACCTTTTAAATATTTAATTTGTGTGTGGACTCATTTCCAGAAAACTTTGGTGATGGTTCTTGTGACAAATGGTGGTGAAATAGCATTATTATGTAATGCTTATATATAGCAGAGTTTTTAATAGAAGGTAAATCAGTTTCCTCTGAGGGCCATTAGTAACAATGTACTTCCATAAATTTAGTGTCATGATTGTACCGGGTGCTGCAAATGCATTTGCACATTGTAATATGATGAGATGAATTGTTAAAAACTATAGCAAAAAGAAATGTAGACTTGGTTAAAATCCTCTCACTCTTTGTATTGCTTTTTTTTTAAAAAAGATTTTTATTCCTTAAATGTAAAATGACTACCTAATTTTTTGATGTAAACTCATTAAATTCAAAGAGAGAAAAATCAGCTGATGTAGCAGTATTTTTTTTTTTTCTCGTTGGTTAAATGTTGATCTTATACTTCTGGATTGATTGCTGTGGACAGATAAGCAGTAAGTATATCTTAACATGTCTCTCAACATAAAAGTATCGCTAATTTAAAAAATTAGACATTTTTTTAACATACCTCCCAGAATGTTTTACTATTAAAAAAAAATATGTAAGTACTTTTGGCCCCAAATTGTATGAATTAGACTTCTGAAGTGTTTTCTAGTCCAGAGGTACTAAGTAATATATAAAAGTCTGGTAGTTTTAGAGAATCAATTTATATCATTACTATTAGGGAGGGTGAGAATAATATGTAAGTATTTAGTTTTGAAGTGCTTAAAAGTAGTTGGATATGGTTATGTCTGGTTATGGCATAATTACAGTATTCACACTATCTCAAGCAGAATAATGAATATGAGGATTTAAGTCTGGAGTTGTTCAATTAATGCTTAAATCTGGCTTTTCTCCATTGACATCCCTCCTCCCCCCCTTAACCACTGACAAGTAGATTCTAATGTCTGGATCTCTGGTGAGCTGAAGACAGGAAAAGTCAAGAATCACTAGTTTAGGGGCTTCCCTGGTGGTGCAGTGGTTGCGAGTCCGCCTGCCGATGCAGGGGACACGGGTTCGTGACCCGGTCCGGGAGGATCCCACATGCCACGGAGCGGCTGGGCCCGTGAGCCATGGCCGCTGAGCCTGCGCGTCCGGAGCCTGTGCTCCGCAGCGGGAGAGGCCACAGCAGTGAGAGGCCTGCGTACCGCAAAAAAAAAAAAAAAAAAAAAAAGAATCACTAGTTTAGATGGGTATCCAGATTATCTATCCTAGCCCTCTACTCAGAAATCTTTAATTCATCCTCACTCTGCTGAAATCCATTAAATCACTGTTGTATTTAATGGTTGTTATGAAACAGTGGCCCGTGAGATAGATAGAAGATAAGTTTAGCCTTACAGAGAATCTTGAGAAGAGTCAGAAAGAGATATAGGAGCAGGTCCACTGAGAGGTAATCAGGGAAGCATATCCTCACCCACTGATGCAAGGGTCTGGTCTATTTGTCAGTAAACAACAAATGGGGAGATCATTTAACTTTATCTGTTTACAAGTGGGCATTAGACAATTCTCTATAGGTCGCTTATGTTTCAGTATGTCTTCTGAACAGAGATACTGCCTGCCTTTTTTCTGGAATATTTTTCTAGGATGTTTGTATGATAGAGAAGATAGAGAAGAGATAATGTCTCCCTCCAGAACAAAGGGCAGGTTTGCTTAGAGCCTTGGAATATAAAGATCATCTTCTGAAGCAATGGGCACTATACAAGATTTGGGTTCCCTGTGCTCAGTGTTCCTCTCCTGTAATGTGACCCTCTGCACGTACAGGTGTCACCTGGCCCTCTACATTGTCCTGTGGGAATTGGAGCTTGGAAACCAAAACAAGAAAATGGTACTTTGACTATTTCTTTTTTTTTCTTTTTAAATTAATTAATTAATTAATTTTTGGCTGTGTTGGTTGGGTCTTCGTTGCTGTGCGTGGGCTTTCTCTAGTTGCGGCGAGCGGGGGCTACTCTTCGTTGCAGTGTGCAGGCTTCTCATCGTGGTGGCTTCTCTTGCTGCAGAGCACAGGCTCTAGGTGCGTGGGCTTCAGTAGTTGTGGGGCGCGGGCTTCCGTAGTTGTGGCTTATGGGCTATAGAGCGCAGGCTCAGTAGTTGTGGCGCATGGACTTAGTCGCTCTGTGGCATGTGGGATCTTCCCGGGCCAGGGCTTGAACCTGTGTCCCCTGAATTGGCAGGTGGATTCTTAACCACTGTGCCACCAGGGAAGCCCCTACTTTGACTGTTTCTGTAAGTAATTAAGTCCTTTGTGTCTGACCCTGGAATCTCATGTCTTCTGCCAGTACCCACAAAACCGTGCCACACTAACTTGTTAGCTTGCAGACCCTTCACAGTTCTTGACAGTTTTGGTGGTGAGAATGCGACAAAGAAGAGATGTGGTCTCCTAAAAGAGAAAGGATGATGGCCCCACAGGGCAGATTCAGAGATGACACATACCCTGGTGTCCAGTAGTAAAAGCTCTTGTTCAGGTATCGGGTGGGTTAGGGGAACCAGGGTCCTCCGCTATCCTACTTGTTAATTAATCATTAGAGGCTGAGTGGTGAGAAAGATGATTGAAACAAACTGCCTACACAGTGCCTTAGTGGTTGGGCATGCTCCTCTGGGCAGGTGGAAGAAGGAATCTTAGGGTAATGGGATGGCTCTAAAGATAATGTAGCTGTGGCTGCTAAGCCAAGGAACCCCCAAAACAGAAATAAATGGTGACAGCAGTGAGGGGCATGTTCTTCAGTAGAGACCTTTGGGTGGTCTGAAACACTCCACATTTATTCAGGTGAACTGAATGCAAAACCTTGCTAATGGGCTCAGAGCTGCTCTCTCCCTCTGTGCCCCCTTCTCTTCTATCCTGGCTTCAGTTTCATTAAGGAGGAAGATGACCAAAGGTGAGACTCAGTGCATCCTGACTTAGTATGCTGGGGAGCTTCGCAGAGGGGAGAGAGTCAAACTTTCACGGCTCCGTTGGATATAGTTACCCAAGTCATTATCCTACCCGTTCCTGTGGGAGGAGGGGCACCAGAATTCAACTAGTGGAGTCTGGGCAATTTTTGCAGTGGAGAATGGAAATTTATGTGACCCTGTTGGGTGCAGCCATTTGGGCCTATTCAGTGTACTGCTGTAGCTTCCACTGGTGAATGCGTAATGGGTATTGATGTTTACATGCCTGTGCTATCAATGCCTGTCAGTGCCAGAGGTGACACTCATGTTCGGGAAGAGATGTATGTAGAGAAATACTAGTACCTTTGGATCGCCACAACCCAAATGACCCCTTTGAGCTACGAGTCTCTATGACTAATGGTCTAACCATTTAGAGTCTGGCAAAAAGAGGCATCTTCCATCTGAGGTGCTCCTTGGATATTTGGACTCCTGGGCCCCCTTGCTCCCTGGTAGTGGCTCTCCTTTTGTAAACAGCTAGGAACTTGCTACTGGGCTGTTCTTGGAACTGACTCATGGAAGCCTTTTGACTCTCCTGCATGATAGTTTCATTTCAGGGTGAATCAGCTAGACTCAAACAGGATGGGGAGGCCAAACCAGCCTCACTGTCAGAGGGAAATGCTGTGTTCCAGCGTGCAGCTGACCGGGCTCCAGTAGCGTCTCAGCTTTACGTGAAAAAGGGGCAGTCCTCCCTCTGGGAATACTTTACCTCTTGTTCTGCTGCTTGAAGCAAAACTGCTGGTTCAGTGGGGACCTCGGTTCACAGAGGTTACCCTGAGTGCTAAGGTCTGCTTCACTGATGGTTTGGCTAAGCTTAAACCTGACGGTATCTGCTGAGCTTCTGCTACTATTCAGCCTCAGTGTCAGCTCTGCAGAACCAAACATGGGCATGCTTGTTCCATTTGCTGTTAAAACTCAAGGCTGTTCTCACAGCCCTGGCCAATAGTCCCCTTGATACAACTTATCTTTTTACTGACCCCTGGGCTCTAGCCAATGGTCTAGCAGTTTGGTCCATCACTTGGAAAACTACAGATCGGTAGGTTAAAGATATCCTTCTTTGGGGCTGCAAAATGTCATAAATCACAGCTGCTGATCAAAGTGTCTGTGTCACTTATGTAGATACCCATAATATGGGCTAGTTCTCTGGTACGAAGCTACTGTTTACGTCAAGACTGCGCCACCCGGATTGCCACCATTACTGCCTGGGTCCATTTTTGTACTGGACGTGGCAACACAGCTACCCTCTTAGGCTCTGTGCAAGGTGAAGGACTCTGTTTCTGATGCAGAGGCTACCACTACAAGCCAGACTTGTGACTCCTGCCAAAAGTATTTTGGTGAGGGGGGTGATGTAGCGTGGGCCCTCACCCCAACTTTGTTGCTCTTGGCCAATTGAATACATCAGAACTTTGACTTCCTCTTGGGGCTGTCTGTTGTGCCTCATGGCTGTTGGCATTTTCTGGGCTTACAATATTGCTGTTCCAGCCTAATCAGCTGATTCCAGCCACACTGTTGTGGCCCTTGAAACTGATCTGTGTCATGTTTTCATGGCCCATTTGCAGCTTGACAGTGATGTGCTTTTTTTTTTCTTAATCACAAAAGCTTCTCAACAATGCGCTGACAGTCAAGGTATTCGAGCGCCATTTTATGCTCCCTGCCATTCACAGGTATCTGATATCATTGAGTACTGGAATGGCCTCCTGAAAAATCAATTTAAATATATTTTTGACTCTTAATCCCTCATCTCTTCCTGGTGCATATACCTTAATAAGGCAGTTTGGTCACTGTATGTGGCTGTGCTCAGAAAGGGACCATCTCTTCTCATCCACTTTCTGGTTAGTGATTCGGTTGATCTTTTATTATTTTACAATTTGGGATTCCTCCCTGACCATTCCTGGGCGTGATGCTTTCCTGTTCACTCGTGGCAACCCCAGGCTGGTAGGTTGGCCACCCAGCCAAAAGGGGGCCTAGGGCTTTCAAACCGGCTCAGCCCCCTGGCTTCTCTTGTTGGATTGATATAGCTCCATATCATAAGGCTAATCGGTACTTGGTTGAGTACACCACCTTGGGATTCACCCAGTGGCTCATGCAGGCCAAGGTCAGTGGCATAATGAGTTTCTATACGTTTTATAAAATGCCTTATCTCTTTCGTACCTGACTCTTCCAAATGAGAGGTCTGGGTGAGTAGAGATGATTGGAAAAAAGGCGAAGTTATAGCTACTGGAATGGGACAGACTGATTTTGTGGTGATGGAGAGAAAGAACAACTCCAATGCTTGAGGTGAGAACACTTTAAACCCCAGGACAGGGAGGAAGGAACTCTAATGATCTTTTGTCTTTCAGAGCCACCCTGGATCCTTCCTCAGGAAGGAAAATGCCCTGATGTGGCTCTCCCAATGGTGCAAGGCCCTTAAATGGAACTGACTGCCGAATCTGCCATCCCCCTCCTGCACCTCCAGATGGCTCTGACCATGATTTTGATTGCCATTCCCTTTGACCTTACCAAGAAGTCTATCAAATAAAGCAGAGGATAGCCCCAGCTTCTGCATCTCCCATGCAAAACACTGGTTAACACCTCTGGATATGTTCCATTTCCATAGCCATCGCTCAGTCTCCAGGGGGTGAACAAATGCCACCTTCCTGCTGGCACTGGGCAGACAGGACAGTTTGGACTGTCAGCCCTCAGGCAATCCCTCCAAAAATAGTGACTAGATTCAACTATTTACACTGAACTGGGAACTCTAACTAAGGTATACCAGCTTGCCAGGAGGCCCCTTGAAGGAACTGTCAGCCTACGCCCTTTGAATAATGGAGGTCTCACTTGAGGCCAACAATTGTAAAAATATTTTCTTTCCAGGGACACCACATGTGACCTCTGGACTTTATTTCTTGTGTGGAAGTCAGGAGTTAACTTGTCTCCTGAAAAACACCCTTTGGGGCAATCATGAGAGACTGCAAATGTTTAGAAATACCCCTGACAGATCATGTGGCCCTCAGATGACTGCAGAGATCTCTCCCACAAGGCTCTCCAGAAAGGTAACTGATTTGTTATTCATGTATACACCTTATGGGCAGTGATCCCTATAACAGGAGTCATCCAATTAGACAAGGTGGTACAGAATTTCATGATTTTAGCTGAAGTGATCCATGGCACTGCCTTGGCCCTAGAAGGATTTCAGGTCAGCCTCAACTCATTAGCCAAAGTTGTTACGGATGAGAGAATTGCCCTAGACTAACTCCTTATGGGCCAAGGTGGATTTTGTGCAATCTCAAGTACACCTTGCTGTGCCTGGGTTACTGCCTTGGGCCAAGTGGTCAATACAGAAAGGTCAATACAGAAACATGGCTTTCTAAATTAGACCCTGATAGTTCTGGGGATTTGTTAAGCTGGGTTGGTTCTAGGATGCTGGGGGCCATGGGTGAGATCAAGGTAGGATGGCCCCATCCTGTTTACAGAATCCTATTTGATAGTAGCCTTAATTAAATGCTGTGCTAGATAAGTTGATTTGGTTCCAGCCTCTGTTGGTTAGATTAATTAGAGTGGCTGATGCAGTGGCGTAATAATGTATAGAAACTGGGACTTCCCTGGCGGTCCAGTGGTTAAGACTCCACGCTTCCAATGCAGTGGTGTGAGTTCGATCCCTGGTCAGGGAGCAAAGATCCCATATGCCAAAAAGCGTGGCCAAAAAAAAAAGAGATGTATAGAAACTAATGTGTGCGTGGAGTGGATATTGTTGGGAGATAGTTCTCTGTGGGCCTCTCACATTTTCTGCATGTCTTATAACAGTGGTTCTGATTGGCTTTGTTCCTGACTATCTTTCTAAGGATGTTTGTTAAAGGAACAGCTTTGGAAGATGTAGTGTCTCCTTTTAGCATGAATGGTAGGTTTGCTTAGAACCTTGGAAGATACAGTGTTCGTCTCTGGAGCAAAAGGCAGAGACATGCTTACTGTCCAGTATTAAAAGATTTGGGTTCTCAAAGTTCAGGGGTTCTCGCCTGTAATGAAACCCACTGTATGTATAGATGTTACCTAGGCCCTCTTTATGTCTCTCTGTGAGAATTAGAGCATGAGGATCCTTAACAAGGAATGCTATCCTCCAGCTACTGCTGTTGCTGAGGGCAATAAAGACCTTTGTCTCTGACCCTGGAGTCTTCTGTCTTTGTGAGCATCTGTCAAACAATTAATAGGCTAACTTGTGAGCTTTCAAGCAGAATGAAATCTCGGTCCCTTTAAACTTCTTTACTTCATTTACCTTGAGTAATAAAATAGTACCATGGTTTTATTAAAGCATAATATTTTTTCTTGGTATTTGTTTTCTTGATTTGTCAGCTTTCAGTCTTTGAAATATATACAAAACCTTGATCTTGTTATTTTATTTTACATAATTTAATTTAATTTAATTTATTTATTTTTTAAAAATTTGTTTATTTATTTATTTTTGGCCACGTTGGGTCTTTGTTGCTGCATGCAGGCTTTCTCTAGTTGCGGCATGCGGGCGCTACTCTTCATTGCGGTGTGTGGGCTTCTCACTGAGGTAGCTCCTCTTGTCACGGAGCACAGTCTTCAGTAGTTGTGGCACGTGGGCTCAGTAGTCATGGCTCACGGGCTCTAGAGCACAGGCTCAGTAGTTGTGGCGCACAGACTTAGTTGCTCCACGACATGTGGAATCTTCTTGGACCAGGGCTTGAACCTGTGTCCCCTGCTTTGGCAGGCAGATTCTTAACCACTGTACCACCAGGACAGTCCCTATTTTATTTTATTTTATTTTACAGTTTACATGAAAACTCTAGTTTCTCTGACTCTTAAATATTCACCAGGGTTTTTAAAGGCATATGTCAAATGTCCTTACACGAACATTTTTACAGTACAAAATTGAACTCTTTACTAATGGTTGGTCAAGCTATTCATGAGAACCATCTACTTTGCTCCCTCCTCAATGAGGAAAAGCTAGTTTAGTAGTCTAGGTGAGAAAAAGAGGGTAACTTGGACCAAGGTGGTGGCACTGAGGTAGAAGCAAGATATGGTGACAAAGTAGATATAGAGAGTGAGGGGGACGAGAGTCCAGGTTGCTGTCCTGAGCAACTTGGTAAGTGGCGACATTCACTGACAGGGGGACTTGGGGGAAATGATCAGGTGTAGGAATGATCCTGCAGGAGTCAGTGGATTGTAGATGATAAAGGACTTTGTAAGCCCTAGAGCAGTGGGAGTCATTGGAGAGTTTTAAACGAGGGCGTGATATCAGATTTGCATTTTTTTTTTTTTTTTGGCCACACCGCGTGCCTGTGGGATCTTAGTTCCCTGACTAGGGATTGAACCTAGGCGCTCGGCAGTGAAAGCACGGAGTCCTAACCACTGGACCGCCAGGGAATTCCCCAGATTTGCATTTTAGTAAGATCATTCTGGTTACAACGTTAAACATGGATTGGAGAGGATAAAAACTCTGGTAGGAAAACTATTTAAAAGGCTGTTAGAGGGCTTCCCTGGTGGCGCCGTGGTTGAGGGTCCACCTGCCGATGCAGGGGACAGGGTTCGTGCCCCGGTCCGGGAAGATCCCACATGCCCCGGAGTGGCTGGGCCCGTGAGCCATGGCCGCTGAGCCTGCGTGTCTGGAGCCTGTGCTCCGCAACGGGAGAGGCCACAACAGTGAGAGGCCCCCGTACCCCCAAAAAAAAAAAAAAAAAAAAAGGCTGTTGGAGTAATTCAGGCAGCGCATGGTGGCTAAGTTTGTTGCAGTGGAGATGAGAAGTGGATAAAATTGAGAGATGTCAAGGATAGAGGAGATTTGGAAGTCATGGTTGCTGACCAGATTTTTGGCTGACTCAGTTGAGTGGTTATTGAATTTTTAATGAATTTTTGATTCATTAAACATTAATATAAAGAGGGGAATGGATTTGGCATAGGAGAAAATGATTTAAGTTTTTGATGTGTCAAGTTTGATGTTGATGAAATATTTGAGTGGAGCTGTTTAGTAGTCTGATGAATATGGAGAGATAATAATCAGGAAATGGATCTGGGCTGAATATATATATATATATATGTATGTATGTATGTCATAGATAGATGATAATTGAAGTCAAAGGAAAGGATGAAAGTTCCTAGGAAGCGCATAGAAGGCAGAGGCTGTTAATCTGGTGTCTAAGCTTATAAAGCTCCTGAAATTATATGTAAAATTTCTGGGGAGCTTTCCCATTGCTTTAATCAGATTTTCAAAGTCATCATTTACTTGAAAGGATTAAGAACCACTGTTATAATCTATATTTGAAGCTTTTTGCAATGAACATGAATTAATAATTTAAAAAACCTATAATACTATATGATAGATTGGAACATGGCAAAATGGGGAAAAACTGGCAATATCTATGAAAATATGTTTACTTTCCTAATCTACAAAAACATTTTGGAAATCAATAAGAAATAGAGTTCCATAACCCCTATTCAAAAACACTTGGGACTATAAATATTTCAGAATTCCGATTTTTGGGGGCTTTAGAAAGGTAAATGTTGTATATTATTTAATATTCCTAGTGAGGCCCAGGGCAATATGCAGTTTATCAAATATATTTTTAGTTCTGCATTGAACTATATGAATATTCACAGTAAATGAAGTAAATAAAACTATAAATAGTTTTGCATCAGTCCAGAGAACGTTTTGCTGACAAAAAAGTTCATATCAAGCCAGATTATGCTACCAAATGGGTTGTGAACAATTTAAGATTTTCAGAGTTTTTTTGATTTTGGGGATTGCAAATAAGAGATTGTTGATTTGTACCAACATTTCAGCTGTACCTACACTCCCCAACCACAGACACTTTTATGCTTTTAAGTTTGTTTATTATGTAGCAATATAATACTAATACATTCATGCAGGTAGAAGTGTATATTGTCTCAAGGTGTATCAATATTTAAAAAACAAAAAACACAACAAGCAAACAAAAATATATATAGGACTTACCTGGTGGCGCAGTGGTTAAGAATCCACCTGCCAATGCAGGGGACACGAGTTCGAGCCGTGGTCCAGGAATATCCCACATGCTGTGGAGCAACTAAGCCCGTGTGACACAACTACTGAGCCTATGCTCTAGAGCCTGTGCCACAACTACTGTGCCTGCGCGCCTAGAGCCCATGCTCCGCAACAAGAGAAGCCACCGCAATGAGAAGCGTGCGCACCGTACGAAGAGTAGCCCCCGCTCTGCAACTAGAGAAAGCCTGCTCGCAGCAATGAAGACCCAATGCAGCTCCCCCCTCCAAAAAAAAAATATATATGTCTTTTGACCCAGCAGCTCTACTCTTAATCTATAGACAGTTAAATGATATGTTCAAGGATATTAATTGAGATGAGGCTTAAACAGTGGAAAAGTGGTAACAAGATGAATGGCTGTTCATTGAGGACTGGTTAAATTATGGTGTATTTATACTTAAAAATGATGTACACATTTAGTTTATGTTATGGAGAGACAGCAAATAGTAAACGGTATGTACCAGATACCATAATGGGCCAAAATCTCCACCTCTCCCCCTTTTTTACTGTCAAAGGGCATGATATACTTTAGGTCTGTTATTCAAAATGGTTTTGCTCATCTCAAAGCCCAGAATTAGGCACAATTTCCCTATCAGTCACAGGCAGTGCTGGACCAGGGTGTGGGGGGAAGAGCCAGCCTCTGGAGGAGCAGACAAATTGGTCTCCCAGGGGGTAGCTCATTTCCAAGAAGATAGGTGAATATCTTGCATTTCCAGTTCTTTCCAAATTTCCAAGCGGGTAAGTCATTTTACGTCCCCAAATGGAGAGGGGCTAGGAATGCACTGAAGGAAAACCTTTCCTCAAGTAAATCAGGAGTGAGAGCAATTCTTCCCTTGATGGCAACACTGGTCTTTGATTTTGCCATCCAGGAAGAAAGTGCTGGAGGTGACCTGTAGGCTTGGCCACAGAGGGGTCAGTGGTGGTGGAGACCTGACTTGAGGGGCATGTCTGAGTCCTCTGCCCTTGCTGTGGTGGCAGCAAGAGGCACATTAGGATTGGGAGAGCTGGGCCAGTGTGAGCAGCCCTGAGAATCTTTGGGTACTTCTGAAGGAGAGCCCTGCGAAAGGATGAAGCAATTTAGATGTTCATGGATATGTGGCCTCACTTGGCAGTTGGAGGAGATGGGGTCTGGGGACGTATTGATTACACATTCCTGGGGCGACCACTCCCAAATTGATAATGCAGTCCGGACCTTGCTTCTGAGTGCCTATTTCCTGCTATGTACTGGACACTCTAATTTCCTCTTCTTGGCCCCTAGTACCTGATCCTGGTTCAGTGCTAGCCATCTCAGTAGATGGTACCCCCAAGCATAGTTATCCAAATCAGAAACCTAGGATTTACCCTTATTGCTTCACTTTTCCTCATTTGCCATTTCCAATCCACCATCAAGTTTTGTTGATTCCACCTCCTAAATAATTGATGAGAATTGTCTATTTTTCATTTTTTCCTATACTGCCATTTTTCCATTAATTCCTACCTCCCCTGAATCCATTCTTAAAGTAAAACTCTTTTTCTGTACTCACAACACTTCTGAAACCAAATGTATGTTTTTCTTCCCCACACCAAAACCAATTTTCTCACACCAGCTGGGTGTCCTGCAATTCAATTAAATTTTGACACTGTCTGCCTGGAGTTAGTGTCAGATCCCACAGGCTTAGGGCCCAGTCCCACAAGACTGCCCCTGCTTCAGACACCAATGGAAAGTCTGGACCATTGTATTTCTGACCTACTGGCTATAAATCAGGGGTTCCTATGATCCCCTCCTGGGGTTTGATAATTTGCTAGAACTCAGGAGAACACTTTACTTATTATTACTGGCTTATTATAAAGAATACTTAGTGGGACCTCATGGTGAAATGGTTATCATGCCTGACTCCAAGAATTCTCAGCAGCCAAATGGAAGAGAGGTATCGGGCAAAGTATGTGGGAAGGGGCAAGGAGCGTCCATGTCCTCTTCAGGTGTACCACCCTCCCAGCACCTTGATGTGTTCACTAACTCAGAAGCTCTCCCAACCCCATTGTTTTATGGTGGTTCCATTATGTGGGCATGATTGACTAAATCACTGACCTTTGGTGATTAAACTCTGTCATTGGACTTTTAGGTTGCTTCCATGTCTTGGCTATTGTAAACAGTGCTGCACTGGGGTGCATGTATCTTTTCAAATTATGGTTTTCTCCAAATATATGCCCAGGAGTGGGATTGCTGGATCATATGGTAGCTCTATTTTTAGTTTTTTGAGGAACCTCCATACTGTTCTCTGCAGCGGCTGTACCAATTTACATTCCCACCAACAGTGTAGACTGTTTGTAGACTTATTGTTTATAGACTGTTTGATGAGGGCCATTCTGACTGCTGTGTAGTTTTGATTTGCATTTCTCTAATAATTAGTGATGTTGAGCATCTTTTCATGTGCTTTTTGGCCATCTGTATGTCTTCTTTGGAGAAATGTTTATTTAGATCTTCTGCCCATTTTTTGATTGGGTTGTTTGTTTTTTTGATATTGATCTGCATGAGCTGTTTATATGTTTTGGAGATTAATCCCTTGTCGGTCACATCGTTTGCAAATATTTTCTCCCATTCTGTGGGTTGTCTTTTCATTTTGTTTCTGGTTTCCTTTGCTATGCAAAAGCTTTTAAGTTTAATTAGGTTACATTTGTTTATTTTTGTTTTTATTTTCATTACTCTAGGAGGTGGATCCGAAAAGATATTGCTGTGATTTTGGTGATTAAACTCAATCTCCAACCCCTCTCCTCTCCCTGGATGGGTGGGACTGAAAGTTCCCACACTTTAATCACATGGTTGGTTCCCCCAGCCCCACCCTGAAACTATCTAGGGCCCTATCAAGAGTTCCTCATTCAACTCAGGTATGGTTGAAAACGACTTCTTATGAATAACAAAAAACACTCCTGTCACCTCTGTCCACTCAGGAAATTCTAAGGGTTTTCGAAACACTGTGCCAAGAACCTGGGGTGAAGGCCAAGTATGTATTTCTTATTATATCACAACATCTCAGCGCTTCACAAAGCACCCAGACTACTCTATGAAAGAATAGGTCATATGATATCACTTCCACCTAAAACCCACCCATGGCTTTCCATTGTATTTGGGATCAAGTCCCAAATCCTTAACATTTCCACAGGCCTGGACGATCTGCCCCTCTGTGCTTCACAAGCTTTTTCTTATGATTCTCAACCAACTACCACTCCCTCTCCCACTCTTCTTTCCACCTCAGGGAGTTTACCCAGGCTCCTTCCTCTGCCTGGTGGGTGCTTCTCCACTATTCTCCTAGATTTTTTCTTTTCTACCCAGCACAGGTATCTCTTCCTCAGGAAACCTCTGTGACCCTCCAGACCTGGTGAGGGGCCTTGTGACACAGTGTCACTTAGCACAATTCCAGTGATTTCTGTTATAAGTCTTTACTTTCCTACCACTCCATAAAGACTTTAAGAGTAGATCTTATGTCTGTCTTGTTCATTTCTATTTCAGTACCTGTAAATATAACTGGGATAAAAAAAGTTATGTTTTTAAGAGATGGAAATTATTTTTTTCCCTAGTTCCTATTCCATGAAACTGACCCACATTCCCCCTCCTCTTTAAAATTTTAATAGCAGATTCTATAATGGTACTTAAAGGCTATGCTGTTGAAAAAGCAAGACCCATTAAAAATAGAAGGAGCTTAATTTTTTCCCCTAAGCATAAAAATAATATTAGCTTATTGTAAAAAATTTCAGAAAAATTGGATGGCACTTATCATCTTGTTAAAATCATTATCTGATTATTATCATAAGTACTTATTGTTGAGAACTTATTATGTACAAGTGCTTTACACACAGAATCCTTAAACTAGCCCTTTGTGGTAGGCATCATCTCTTACTGATAAGAAAAGCAAGAGCCATAACGACTTTCAAAGTCACATACTAATAAGTGATGGGCCTGTGTGTGTGTGTGTGTGTGTGTGTGTGTGTGTGTGTGTTTGTGTGTGTGTGTGTCTGCACATTTATGCCTTGGGCTATTAGGCTGAACCTCTGTGTGCCTCCTTCTCTTAAGTGGTTCCTAACCAGGAGGATATCCTTGATGAATCTGATTCAGGAGTTCTGCAATGGAGCCTGGAAACCCCTACTAGTCGGATATCCTGTTCTGTAATCATAGTTCTACAATACCAGTCTCTTTTTCTCACTTCAGAGAAAAGTACAAGCAGGCCTGAATTAATTACTGATTATTTCACTTGGGGGTCAAGTTATTTGTGCCCATATTATTGACTCCTGCTAGCAAATAAGCACTAGACGCCCTCCTCTATAGATCTACAGTAAGTCCCCTACATACGAACAAGTTCCGTTCCGAGAGCATGTTCGTTGAGTCCAGTTTGTTCATAAGCCCTACAAAGTTAGCCTAGGTACCCACCTAACACAATCGGCTATCTAGTAGTACTTGCTAATGCTCTGGGTAAGTGCTTCTGTGGTTAAAAATCTCAATTTGTCTCCAGGTTTCCTTACTTCTCTGTTGCCCACCTTTTGGTCCTGGGGCATCTTGCCTCTGGGATTCTCAGGCTGTTGCAGAGCAAGGAAAGAGAGATCAGAACTAAGCTAAGCAATGTTGGGAGAGAGAGGGAAGAGGAAAGGGAAGGAGGAAAGAGAGGGGAGGGAGAGAGCGAAGAATCTGACAAATAAAAGAGTATTTTTTGATTATAGAGTAATAGGACTCATTTTTCTTACGTGGCTGATAATCCATCTCTGAAGGCAATTTTATTAGAGGAGTCCTAAACATATACTCTAAACATTTAAAATGTCACATAAAAGGAAACAGGACTATAATGCCACTAGAAGAGAAAGTTTGGAATAGTGCCAAGATGTAAGATTTTTTTCAGTCTGTGGAATCAAGGTCATCTTTGGCTTTGAGGTCTTTGCTTTTGGCCACCACTCAAGCCAAAGCTTGAAAGCATGAAAGCCCTGAGGCAAAGTATCAAATGCTAACATGTTCAGTCAGAATGAAGGCTGGTGTAGGCACTTTCAAGCAAGGCTATTTCAAATATTATCTAGCTGCAGGGTAAAGCTGCTAGTGCAGGGCAATGGTAACCCAAGAACACAGGTGTCCCATCTGTTTCAGAGGCACCAGAAGGACCACCAAGCTGATTGTTCATGCCTACATGTGCAAAAGGAGAACCTGTACTGAATGGAATACTTTGTAATTTCTTGAAATAGTCATTGAATGACCCTAACTCTTCAGATATCTTCTTATACATACCTGTCAAAAATGTCCTAAAATTGATAAAACCCAGTGTTAGTAAGTATGTGGAGAAATGGGAATTTTCACTCGTTATTGGTAGGAGTGAGAATTGGTATAAGCATTTGGAAGGTAATTTAGTATTTTCAATGTTTTAATGTTTGTATCATTTGATCCAGTAGTTACACTTCTATAAATTTATCCTTCAGAAATACTTGATCAAGTTTATAACAGTAAATTACAAGAATATACATTCAGTATTTTTTAAAAAATTATTTATTTATTTTTGGCTGTGTTGGGTCTTTGTTGCTGTGCGTGAGCTTTCTCTAGTTTCAGTGAGCGGGGGCTACTGTGTTGCGGTGCGTGGGCTTCTCATTGCAGTGGCTTCTCTTGTGGAGCACGGGCTCTAGGCGTGTGGGCTTCAGTAGTTGTGGCATGTGGGCTCAGTAGTTGTCGCTCGCAGGCTCTAGAGAGCAGGCTCAGTAGTTGTGGTGCACGGGCTTAGTTGCTCTGGGGCATGTGGGATCTTCCCGGACCAGGGCTCGAACCTATGTCCCCTGCATTGGCAGGTGGATTCTTAACCACTGTGCCACCAGGGAAGTCCCTACATTCAGTAATTTAAAAACTTCTTTTGAATAAAACACATTAAAAAAAGCTCATAAAGTTCATATTAGGTTTAATAAATAATTATGAAGCGAACATTCATGTAACCAACACTCATATCAAGAAAGATAATAATGCCAGTTCCCCAGAAGTCCCCAGGGTCCTTCCCAATTACAATTTTACTTCTTTCCTATAGGGATAACTTCTTTCCTGATTTTTATATCTGCTAGAACTGGGTTGTCCAGTATGGTAGCCACCAGCCACACATGGCTAATAAGCACTTGAAGTGTGGCTAGGTGGAATTCACATGTGCTGTGAGTATAAAACTCACACTGGATTATGAAGATTTAGTATAAGAAAATGTAAAGCACTTCGTTAATAATTTTAATATTGATTACATATTGAAATGACAATATTTTGAATGTATTGGGTTAAATATATCTTAATTTCACTGTTTTTTAAAAAAATAAATTTATTTATTTTATTTATTTATTTTTGGCTGCATTGGGTCATTTCTGTGCGCGGGCTTTCTTTAGTTGCATCAAGCAGGGGTTACTCTTCGTTGTGGTGCATGGGCTTCTCATTGCGGTGGCTTCTTTTGTTGTGGAGCACAGGCTCTAGGCATACGGGCTTTAGTAGTTGTGGCACAGTAGTTGTGGCTTGCGGGCTGTAGAGCACAGGCTCAGTAGTTGTGGCACCCGGGCTCAGTAGTTGTGACTTGCGGGCTCTAGAGCGCAGGCTCAGTAGTTGTGGCATGCAGGCTTAGTTGCTCTGTGCCATGTGGGATCTCCCCAGACCAGGGATTAAACCTGTGTCCCCTGCATTGGCAGGCGGATTCTTAAGCACTATGCCACCAGGGAAGTCCGATTTCACTGTTTTTAAAAAATATTTATTTAGGCTGCATTGGGCCTTAGTTGCGGCACGTGGACTCTTAGTTGTGGAATGCGGACTCTTAAAAAAAAATTATTTATTTATTTATTTGCTGCCTCAGGTCTTAGTTGCGGCTCGCGGGATTCTTTGCTTTGGTGTGTGGGCTTCTCTCTAGTTGTGTGCGGGCCCAGTTGCCCTGTGGCATGTGGGACCCTAGTTCCCCCACCAGAGATTGAACCCAGGCCCCCTGCATTTGAAACATGGAGTCTTACCCACTGGACCACCAGGGAAGTCCCTAATTTCACCTCTTTTTTCCTTTTGTTTAATGTGACTACTAGAAAATGTAACATTACATTTATGGCTTGCTTTCCTGGCTCACATTATATTTACATTGGACAGCACAGCTCTACAAGTAACCACTATCTTGACATTTGCTAATAATTTTTTTCCTTTTCTTTAAATTTTTATCACCTGTGTATGCATCTGTAAAATAATATAGTTTTGCCAATTTTTGAAATTTATATAAATGGAAAATGCTTTAAGTATTCTTTCATGTCTTGCTTCTTTTTCTTATGTAATTAATCCTGCTCTTACCTATAACTGTGATTCATTCATTTTCACATATAGTGAATATTCCAGTTTATGAATATATGCTACAATTTGTTTATCCATTCTGCTATGCTAATTTATACCCCTACGAGCAGCGTTTGAGAATTCCAGCATTGTTTTTAATATTAAAAAATGGGAAACATCACAAATGTTCATCTGTAGGAATTGATAAATTATAGCACATCTATGCAGTGAAATGCCACACAACTATTGAAAAGAATGAGCTAACTCTCTGAAATGACTTGGAAAGGTGTCCAGAATACATTGCAAATTAAAAAAACAAAAAACAAAGAACACATAAAAAGTTGAAAAATAGATTTATAGAATCATCCCATCTAGGCACACAAGTGCAAAAGTCTAGAATTGCAAAAGAAGTTTTTGCAGCAAAACAACAGGCTGGAGAGCCGTGGATTGTAGGAGAGAGAAGGGTGGAGAGTGAAGTGCTTAGAGGAGTGTCCTCAGAGGTTCTGACCTGGAGATGGGGAGACATGTTAGATCAGCTGAGGGGAGCATCGAGGATGGGCGGGCTCTGGGAGAAGACCTCCTCTCAGGCTGTGCATTGCCAATTTGGGGCATTGCCACAACGAAGTATACTCAGCAGTGAGCAGCAGAGGGAGGCCTTGAATTTGAGTCCTTAGGAAAACATCTTTTTTTTTGTTGCGGTACGCGGGCCTCTCACTGTTGTGGCCTCTCCCGCTGCGGAGCACAGGCTCCGGACATGCAGGCTCAGCGGCCATGGCTCACGGGCCCAGCCGCTCCGCGGCACGTGGGATCTTCCGAGACCGGGGCACGAACCCGTGTCCCCTGCATCGGCAGGCGGACTCCCAACCACTGCGCCACCAGGGAAGCCCCATCTTCTTTTAATGCCATTGTTTCTATTGGAAAATCAGATCTAACTTAAGGCAAAACTTTTAGGTAATAACCTGCTGTAGGAATAAATATTACATGCATGTTTACTTTATCATAATCTACTTTCAATTAATATCAGACTATTTCATGAAGAGTATAAGGACATTACAACAGCACAATTCCATTGACCTACTCCGCCTTTTATGTTCTCATTGCTTATATTTTACTACTCTATACGCTATAAGCTTCTCAATTTCTTAATTTTTGCTTTAGAAATCGATGGTCTTCTATAGAAATTTGAAAAGAAAATATATAAAATAAAGGTATTAATTTTTTTAAAACATTTACTCAGATAATTTATCCTTTCTTTTGCCCTTTATTTTTTTCCTGCAGTACTAGAGTTCTGTCAGTTTTATTTCCTTTTTGGCTGAAGAACTACCATTCACATTTCTCATAGTAAAGCTTGTGGAGACATATTCTCTCAACTTTTATCTCTCTAAGAATCTCTTTATTTCCTCTTCATTTTTGAAAGATATTTTCACTGAATATGGTATTCTAGGTTGACCTTTATTTTTCTTGTATTACTTTACAGAAATTTCTCCATTGTCTTCTGACTTGCAGTATTTCTGGGGAGAAATCAGCCTTTATGCTTGTATATAATGTATTTCCCACCCCTCGCTCCTCTGGCTGCTCTTTTTAAGATCTGCTTTTTATTTTTGGAAATTTGATTTTGCTATGACTAGGTCAGTTCTTTGTGTTTATTCTGCTTGGAATTCACTGAGAGTCTTAAATCTTTGGACTGTTGTCTTTTATCAATTTTGGGAAGTTCTTGGCCAGTGTATCTTCAAATATTTCTTCTACTTCACTTTCTCCCTCCTCTGCTTCTGGGACTCCAATTACATTAATGTTAGACCATTTGATATTTTCCCACAGATCTGTTCTGTTATTATTATTATTCTCTCTCTCTTTTTCCTCTGTGTTTCAGTTTGGATACTTATATTGATCTAAACTTGGCTCTCTGATACCATCCTCTACTTTGTCCGATCTGTGGTTACACCCATCCAATGAATTCCTTACTTCTGATATCATATTTTTCATTTCTGGCATTTCCATTAGATTCTTAAAAAAAAAAGTTTCCATGTTTCTGTTGAAAGTCTTCAAACATATTTTCATCTTTCCCATTAGGTACTTCAGCATTTTTACCATAGTTAACTTAAAGTCCTAGTCTGATAATTTCAACATTTGGGTAAGGCCAGGGTCTGTTTCTATTGATTATTTTCTTTTATGACCATGGGTCCACATTTTCTTGTTTTTTCCATATGTCTTTTGATTTTTAATTGCATTCTGGGCATTTAATATAAAAGAATAGAAGAGACTGAAGTAAATATTGTTCATCTTCAGAAGGGTAAATACCAGGCTACTAGAGTGGACGAGTCAATCTGATCTGTCACTGAGCTGAGTGTGCACTCTTACTGCAACTTGTTTTAGTTCATCACTGGCCTCAGATGTTTTCAGAGTGGGATCTGGACTTTCTAGCAAGGCCTGTATGTATCTGAGTCCTGGTGAGATTGCAGGGATTTTCTGGGACGTCACAGCTCACCCCTCATCTTGTGGAACCATTGGATATCTCTCCTTGCTTTACAGACCAGCTGCCCAACTTTTGGGTTGCTGGCAATTTGCCTTCCATTCCTGACATCTCCCATACTTAATTTTTATTTTTTTGCGGTACGCGGGCCTCTCACTGTTGCGGCCTCTCCCGTTGTGGAGCACAGGCTCCGGACGCGCAGGCTCAGCAGCCATGGCTCACGGGCCCAGCCGCTCCGTGGCATGTGGGATCTTCCTGGACCAGGGCACGAACCCGTGTACCATGCATCGGCAGGCGGACTCTCAACCACTGCGCCACCAGGGAAGCCCCATACTTAATTTTTTTAAAAAAGAGTCTTCCTGAAACATCAGTCCTTTAGTTAGGAGCCTGGAAAGAAAAAGCTTTATTATTTACCATGAAAGTTTAGCTAGCAGAAGATTCTACATTTCCAGGACAATTTTCCCCTTATAGTTACTAATTTGTTTTTGCTAAATCCTCAGCATAAATAATGTAGAAATGTAATTAAATCTAGAAAGCTTTTATACTTACCCAAATCTTCTAAAACTTATTATAATTAGCAGTGTAACCAGGGTTTTGTTTTATTTTTAATTTGACACAGTAGTGGAGGATCCCAGTATTTTGAAATACAAGATTCTGGTCAAAAATTATACCTACAACTGAAAGATTACTAGAACAAACAGATTGTCACTGAGTAATTGCAACTATGTGAGGCTAGTGAGACTCTGAGATGTAGTAGCAGATGATAAATCTAGCATTTCCAGTGGATCATTTTAGGAGATAATAGTGTCCAATAATAGTGGGAGAACAGTAGGAGCCTGTAAAGTAATACATGTTTAACCCTTGAAAGTTGTCACACCGGCGAGCGCTGGAGCTTAAGTGAGGTGGGAGTGTGAAAATGGCAGCGTCTGAGGAGGAGCCGAAGCCCAAAAAGCTGAAGGTGGAGGCGCCTCGAGCGCTGAGGTGAGCGCTACGTGACATAGGGTGGAGGGTGACGGTGTCTGCCGCTAACCAGGGACCACGTGGGGTTGCGCGACCGAGGCGCCGGGCTGTATCCTCATCGCTGGCATGGGGCCCACGCACGGGACCGGTTGCTCGGGTAGCTGCCAGCCTGGCTGCGACGCTTTGTCCGGCGCCCGACCACTTTGGCCGAGTCGCTGGCGGCTCCACAGACGCTCCCCCGCCCTTGGCCAATCAGAGCGCCAGCCGGGGCTGCAGAGCCGGCTGTGGGCGGGCTACGGGCGCCACGTGGGAGCCCGCCTGCGCACGCCACGTGGGAGCCCGCTCGCGCTGGGCTGGTGCGACCTGGGAGCGCCGGACCCGCTCTGAGGAGAGACACTCGCGGCCACCTCCTCTTCCCTGGGGGATGTCAAGGAGAATGCCCAACGACTGCTCCACCCTGGGGCAAAGACAGAATTCTTGGGAATTTTTCGTAAAGGTCACGGAAGGGCGCCTTGACCTTCCTTTTCGTACATACAACGAACTGAATGGTGGTATCTTTGGAGACCCTCTACCAGGGACCAAGACCCCGCCTCCGAGGTTCTGCGGAGGTGGCATTTGCCTGAACGGTTAGGAAAGCTTGATTTTTCTTTTTTTCTTTGCACTTTTCGCAGCAGTGGAGATAGTTGTGCACCTAATTGCTTCACGTATGATTTGATGTTGCAGCTTTTACTTACAAAAAGTTATTGGTTAAAGTATTCCTTCCTAATAAGTATAAACTGCAGTATGCACATTCCTTGATGATTTTGAAATGTTCCTTGGAAGGCAAAGATTTTTCTATCTAAAAATAGACATCAAACTGATTTAAAACCACTGGGACACTCCTGATTATACAAGACAAATCTCATGTCTTCCAACATTTCCCTTCTTCACCTCTGAAAGAACTAATCATTCATAATTGAAAAGGAGAGATCACTTAGGGGTTTGGTGGTGCGTTAACGCTGTTTTGAATGGATGGTGACCAAATCCTTGCCAGTACCTTTAATGTATTCCTGTTATTTTCAAAGGGTCAAAGGGTTAGTGTGCCTACTTTATATGTGAAGAAAATACTTTTTTTTTTTAAGTTTAAATTGTCATACCGATGTGTTTCTGAAGCTTCCGCTTTTATCTCTGGAAATCTATAGAAAAATTCAGTTTTGATTTAAGCTAAATTTGATTTAGTGTCAGGGATTGTTCAACTAGCTAAAAATTCAGAGACAGCTTTGGATTTACATTTTTCATGTTTCCATTTCTGGGCCTGTAGAATTTATCAGATTCATTCTCATTGCCCATTGTTTTTGGTTTGATTTTTAGTTTGGCTAGAAGATTTCTTTATTTACTTATTTTTAAAAAATAGATCTTTATTGGAGTATAATTGCTTCAAAATACTGTGTTAATTTCTGTTGCATAACAAAGAGAATCAGCCGTATGCATACATATGTCCCCATATCCCCTCCCTCTTGAGCCTCCCTCCCATCCTCCCTATCCCACCCCTCTAGGTCATCACAGAGCACCTAGCCAATCTCCCTGTGCTAAGCTCCTGTTTCCCACCAGCCAACTATTTTACATTCAGTAGTGTATATATGTCAATGCTACTCTCACTGCGCCTCAGCTTCGCCCTCCAACTCCATGTCATAAAGTCCATGTTCTATGTCTACCTCTTTATTCCTGCCCAGCAACTAGGTTCATCAGTGCCTTTTATTTTTTTATTTTTATTTTTTTTAACGTTCCATATATATGTGTTAGCATATGGTATTTGTTTTTCTCTTTCTGACTTACTTCACTCCGTATGACAGACTCTAAGTCCATCCACCTCACTACAAATAACTCAATTTCATTTCGTTTTATGGCTGAGTAATATTCCATTGTATATATGTGCCACATCTTTATCCATTCATCTGTCGATGGACATTTAGGTTGCTTCCATGTCCTGGCTATTGTAAATAGTGCTTCAATGAACACTGTGGTACATGACTCTTTTTGAACTATGGTTTTCTCAGGGTATATGCCCAGGAGGGGGATTGCTGGGTCATATGGTAGTTCTACTTTTAGTCTTTCAAGGAACCTCCATACTGTTCTCCATAGTGGTTGTATCAGTTTACATTCCCACCAACAGTGCAGGAGGGTTCCCTTTTCACCACACCATTTCCAGAATTTATTGTTTCTAGATTTTTTGATAATGGTCATTCTGACCAGCGTGAGGTGATACCTCATTGTAGTTTTGATTTGCATTTCTCTAATAATTAGTGATGTTGAGCATCTCTTCATGTACCTCTTGGCCATCTGTATGTCTTCCTTGATGAAATGTCTATTTAGGTCTTCCGCCCATTTTTTAACTGGATTGTTTGTTATTTTGATATTGAACTCCATGAGCTGTTTGTATATTTTGGAGATTAATCCTTTGTTATTTCATTTGCAAATATTTCCTCCCATTCTGAGGGTTGTCTTTTGGTCTTGTTTATGGTTTCCTTTGCTGTGCAAAAGCTTTTAAGTTTAATTAAGTCCCATTTGTTTATTTTTGTTTTTATTTCCATTTCTCTAGGAGGTGGGTCAAAAAGGATCTTGCTGTGATTTATGTCATAGAGTGTTCTGCCTATGTTTTCCTCTAAGGGTTTGATAGATTCTGGCCTTACATTTAGGTCTTTAATCCATTTGGAGTTTGTTTTTGTGTATGGTGTTAGGGAGTGTTCTAATTTCATTCTTTAACATGTAGCTGTCCAGTTTTCCCAGCACCACTTATTGAAGAGGCTGTCTTTTCTCCATTGTATATCCTTGCCTACTTTGTCATAGATTAGTTGACCATAGGTGTGTGGGTTTATCTCTGGGCTTTCTATCCGGTTCCATTGATCAATATTTCTGTTTTTGTGCTAGTACCATACTGTCTTGGTTACTGTAGCTTTGTGGTATAGTTTGAAGCCGGGAAGCCTGATTCCTCCAACTCCGTTTTGCTTTTTCAAGATTGCTTTGGCTATTCAGGGTCTTTTGTGTTTCCATACGAATTGTAAAACTTTTTCTTCTAATTCTGTGAAGAATTCCATTGGTAGTTTGATAGGGATTGCATTGAATCTGTAGATTGCTTTGCGTAGTATAGTCATTTTCACAATATTGATTCTTCCAAACCAAGAACATGGTATATGTCTCCACCTGTTTATGTCATCTTTGATTTCTTTCATGAGTGTTTTATAGTTTTCTGAGTACAGGTGTTTTGCCTCCTTAGGCAGGCTCATTCCTAGGTATTTTATTCTTTTTGTTGCAGTGGTAAGTGGGAGTGTTTCCTTAATTTCTCTTTCTGATGTTTTGTTGTTGGTGTATAGGAATTTCGGAGATTTCTGTGCATTAATTTTGTATCCTGCAACCTTACCAAATTCATTGCTTAGTTCTAGCAGTTTTCTGGTGGCATCTTTAGGATTTTCTATGTATAATATCATGTCATCAGCAAACAGTGACAGTTTTACTTCTTATTTTCCAATTTGTATTCCTTTTATTACATTTGCTTCTCTGATTGCTGTGGCTAGGACTTCCAAAACTGTTAAATAAGAGTGGTGAGAGTGGACATCCTTGTCTTGGTCCTGATCTTAGTGGAAATGCTTTCAGTTTTTCACCATTGAGTATGATGCTTGCTGTGGGTTTGTCATATGTGGCCTTTATTATGTTGAGGTAGGTTCCCTCTATGCCCATTCTCTGGAGAGGTTTTATCATAAATGGGTGTTGAATTTTGTCAGAAGCTTTTTCTGCATCTAATGAGATGATCGTATGGTTTCTTTTCCTTAATTTGTTGATGTGGTGTATCACATTGATTGATTTTCGTATATTGAAGAATCCTTGCATCCCTGGGATAAATCCCACTTGATCATGGTAAATCCCACTTGATCATGGTGTATGATCCTTTTAATGTGTTGTTGGATTCTGTTTGCTAGTATTTTGTTCAGGATTTTTGTATCTATGTTCATCAGTGATATTGGTCTATAATTTTCTTTTTTTGTGATATCTTTTTCTGGTTTTGTTATCAGGTTGATGGTGGCTTCGTAGAATGACTTTGGGAGTGTTTCTCCCTCTGCAGTTTTTTGGAAGAATTTGAGAAGGATCGGTGTTAGCTCTTTTGTAAATGTTTGATAGAACTTGCCTGTGAAGCCATCTGGTCCTGGACTTTCATTTGTTGGAAGATTTTAAATCACAGTTTCAGTTTCATTACTTGTGATAGGTCTGTTTATATTTTCTAATTCTTCCTGATTCAGTCTTGGAAAATTGTACCTTTCCAATAATTTTTTCATTTCTTCATGGTTATCCTTTTTTTTTTTTGCAGTACGCGGGCCTCTCACTGTTGTGGCCTCTCCCGCTGCGGAGCACAGGCTCTGGACGTGCAGGCTCAGTGGCCGTGGCTCACGGGCCCAGCCGCTCTGCGGCATGTGGGATCCTCCCAGACTGGGGCACGAACCCGTGTCCCCTGCATTGGCAGGCAGACTCTCAACCACTGCGCCACCAGGGAAGCCCCATGGTTATCCATTTTATTGGCATATAGTTGTTTGTAGTAGTCTCACATAGTCCTGTGTATTTCTGCACTGTCAGTTGTGAGTTTTCCTTTTTCATTTCTAATTTTATTGATTTGCATCCTCTCCCTTTCTTTTTTGGATCAGTCTTGCTAAGGGTTTATCAATTTTGTTTTTCTTCTCAAAGAACCAGCTTTTAGTTTTATTGATATTTGCTATTGTTTTCTTTGTTTCTGTTTCATTTATTTCTGCTCTGATATTTATGATTTCTTTCCTTCTACTGACTTTGGGTTTCCTTTGTTCTTCTTTCTCTAGTTGTTTTAAGTGTAGGGTTAGATTGTTTATTTGAGATTTTTCTTGTTTCTTGAGGTGAGGTTGAATTGCAATAAACTTCCCTCTTAGAACTACTTTTGCTGCATCCCATAGGTTTTGGGTCATCTTGTTTTCATTGTCATTTTTTTCTATGTTTTTTTTTTTTTTTTTTAGTGGTACACGGGCCTCTCATTGTTGCGGCCTCCCCCATTGCGGAGCACAGGCTCTGGACGCACAGGCTCAGCGGCCATGGAACACGGGCCTAGCCACTCTGCGGCATGTGGGATCTTCCCAGACCGGGGCACGAACCTGTGTCCCCTGCATCGGCAGGTGGACTCTCAACCACTGCGCCACCAGGGAAGCCCTTTTCTCTGTATTTTTAAAATTTATTCTTTGATTTCTTCAGTGATCTCTTGGTTATTTAGTAGCACACTGTTTAGCCTCCATGTATTTTTGTTTTTTACGGTTTTTTTCCTGTAATTGCTTTGCCATCTCATAGCGTTATGGTCAGAAAAGATGCTTGATACAATTTCAGTTTTCTTAAATTTTCCAAGGCTTGATTTGTGACCCAAGATGTAATCTATCCTGGAGAATGTTCCATGTGCACTTGAGAAGAAAGTGTATTCTGCCACTTTAGGGTGGAGTGTTCTATAAATATCAATTAGGTCTATCTGGTCTATTGTATCATTTAAAGCTTGTGTTTCTTTATTTATTTTCTGTTTGGATGATCTGTCCATTGGTGTAAGTGGGGTGTTAAAAGTCCCCTACTATTATTGTGTTACTGTCGATTTCTCCTTTCATGGTTGTTAGCATTTGCCTTATGTATTGATGTGCTCCTATGTTGGGTGCTTAAACATTGATAATTGTTATATCTTCTTGGATTGATCCTTTGATCATTATGTAGTATTCCTCCTTATCTCTTGTAACAGTCTTTATTTTAAAGTCTGTTTTATCTGATGTGAGTATTGCTACCCCAGCTTTCTTTTGATTTCCGTTTGCATGGAATATCTTTTTTCCATTCCTTCCCTTTCAGTCTGTATGTGTCCCTAGGTCTGAAGTGGGTATCTTGTAGACAGCATATATATGGGTCTGGGGTTTGTATCCATTCAGCCAGTCTGTGTCTTTTGATTGGGGCATTTAATCCATTTACATTAAGGTTATTATTGATATGTATGTTCCTATTACCATATTCTTAATTGTTTTGGGTTTGTTTTTGTGGGTCCTTTTCTTCTCTTGTGTTTCCCGCCTAGAGAAGTTTCTTTAGCATTTGTTGTAAAGCTGGTTTGGTGGTGCTGAATTCTCTTAGCTTTTGCTTGTCTGAAAAGCTTTTGATTTCTCCCCAAATCTGAATGAGATCCTTGCTGGGTAGAGTAATCTTGGTTGTAGGTTTTTCTCTTTCATCACTTTAAGTATATCCTGCCACTCCCTTCTAGCCTGCAGAGTTTCTGCAGAAAAATCAGCTGATAAGCTTATGGGGATTCCTTTGTATGTTATTTTTTGTTTTTCCCTTGCTGCTTTTAGTATTTTTCTTTGAATTTATTTTTTGTTCATTTGATTACTATGTGTCTTGGTGTGTGTTTCCTATGGTTTATCCTGTATGGCACTCTGTGCTTCCTGGACTTGGGTGACTATTTCCTCTCCCATGTTAGGGAAGTTTTCAACTATAATCTCTTCCAATATTTTCTCAGACCCTTTCTTTTTCTCTTCTTCTTCTGGGACCCCTATAGTTCGAATGTTGATGTATTTAGTGTTGTCCCAGAGGTCTCTGAGATTGTCTTCAGTTCTTTTCATTCTTTTTCTTTATTGTGTTTCTTTGCAGTTATTTCCACCATTTTGTCTTCCAGCTCACTTATTCGTTCTTCTGCCTCCGTTTTTCTGTTATTGATTCATTCTAGTGTATTTTTCATTTCAGTTATTGTGTTGTTCATTTGTTTGCTTGTTCTTTAGTTCTTCTAGATCTTTGTTAAACATTTCTTGTATTGTCTCATTCTGTTCCTCCATTCTGTTTCTGAGATTCTGGATCATCTTTACTATCATTACTCTGAATTCTTTTTCAGGTAGATTGCCTATTTCCTGTTCATTTATTTGGTCTTGTAGGTTTTTACCTTGCTCCTTCATCTGTGACATATTTTTTTGCTGTCTCTTTTTAAAAATTTTTTTTTTTGCGGTACGGAGGCCTCTCACTGTTATGGCCTCTCCCGTTGCGGAGCACAGGCTCCGGACGCGCAGGCTCAGCGGCCATGGCTCATGGGCCCAGCCGGTCCGCGGCATGTGGGATCTTCCCGGACCGGGGCACGAACCCGTGTCCCCTGCATCGGCAGGCGGACTCTCAACCACTGCGCCACCAGGGAAGCCCTTAAAATTTTTTTAATGAGTGGGATTGTGTTCCTGTCTTACTGGGTGTTTGGCCTGAGGCTTCCAACACTGGAGTTTGTAGGCTGTTCGGTAGAGCTGGGTCTTGGTGCTGAGATGAGGAACTCTGTGAGACCTCACTCCAATGAATATTCCCTGGGGTCTCTGTTAGCCCAGTGGTTCCAACTTGGAGCTCCCACAGCAAAAGCTTCAGCATGACCCCACGCTCGTGAACCAAGATCCTGCAAGCCATGTGGGGTGGCAAAGAAAAGAAAAGAAAAAAAAGAACAATAACAAAGTAAAAAATAAAATTAGACTAGGAAACTAACAGATATGTTAGGAAGAATATAAAAATAAAAATATGGATGAATCAATGACCAGAAGATACATCAGTACCACAGTAGTAAAAAAGAGGAGGAGCTAAAAGAAAAATCAAAAAAGGGGGAGGAAGGGCCTTGGCTGTGGGGGGCAGGGCCTAAGCAAGGGTGAGGTTTGGGTAGTGGGCGGGGCCAATGCTCAGGACCCACAGGGCTGGAAAAGGCCCTGGGGGCTGTGGAGGGTGGGGCTTAGGCTCAAGGAAGAGAAGGGGCCCAGGCGTGCCCTCACCCCTGGTCTCAGAGGGCAGGGACCTCATCCTGGAGCTCCGCAGGCTCCCCTGTGCCTGAGTGGGTGGGGCAATCACCCTCCACTCCTCTGCTGCTCCACCTGGAGGGACCCTCCCGCCTGCCTCTCCTCATCTCCCTGGCCACCCTCCTATGCCCCCAGGACCCACGCAGCCTGGATGGGGCTCTGAAGGGGGGTACCAGCTTGGGAGCTCAGCAGGCTCCCTGGCCTGAGTGGGCCAGGCAATTGCCCTCTGCTCGTCTCCCACTCTTCCTGGAGAGACCCTCCCAGAGAGTCCCTCCCACCTGCGTCTCCTGATCTCCCCAGCCTCAGGGGCGCAGATCCTGTCTGGCCTCTACTTCTCGTCCCCCCTCAGTCCCCCTACGTCCTACCAGTTCATTGTGGGGTTCCTTCCATCTCCTTGGGGGTCAGAGCCCCCCACCAGCGGCCAGCAGGCACCCTAGTTGTGGGGAGAGGCTAACTTGGCATCTTCCCACACCAGCGTCTTGACTCTACCTCTAGAACTGCTCACTGTTTTTAAGGACAGTCTCTAACTTCTGACATTTCTAAACAAGACTGATTTGAAAAATACCTGTCATTTCTCATGAACTTAATGAAACTTTTTGCTTTTTTTTTTTTTTTTTTTGCTGTCCTTGGGCCTCTCACTGTTGTGGCCTCTCCCGTTGCGGAGCACAGGCTCCAGACGCGCAGGCTCAGTGGCCATGGCTCATGGGCCCAGCCGCTCCGCGGCATGTGGGATCTTCCTGGACCGGGGCTCGAACCCGCGTCCCCTGCATCGGCAGGCAGACTCTCAACCACTGCGCCACCAGGGAAGCCCAACTTTATGCTTTTATATCTGTCATTTCTCATGGGCTTAATAAAACTTTATGCTTTTTCAGCTGTGTGAAAGTTTAGAAAATTGATTCATTTTTTTCTTGCTTGATTCAACTATGTTAAAGACAGTCATCGGAGATGATGTTAATTTTTGCCTTTGTGTCTTATCTTCTTCAGAGTTTTTTAAACTTGCCAAACAAGGAACTTCCCTGGTGGTCCAGTGGTAAAGAATCTGCCTTCCAGCACAGGAGACGTGGGTTCAATCCCTGGTTAGGGAACTAAGATCCCGCATGCAGTGTGTCAACTAAGCTCTCGCCCCTCAATGAGAGAGCCTGCAGGCCGCAACGAAAGATCCCACATGCCTCAATGAAGACCCTGCATGCCGCAACTAAGACCCAATGCAGCCAAAAAATAGACCCCCAAAAAACTTGCCAAACAAGGACACAGGTAGGTTCACTTATTGAATATTTGTTATGATCAGTATGAAAATGCTGATTTATAAATATTTCTGTTTGGTACAATTCTAGGTATAAAAGTAAAAAGATGTAAGAAAGGCAAAAGTAAAAAGCTATATAAAAAACAGAAAAACAAGGAGCACATAAAATTATTTTTCGAATTAAATCACAGCTGCTTTTACTTTAGTACCAACTATGACAAGATTTTTTTTTTTTTTTTTTTTTTTTTTTTTTT
>NW_006779887.1:929246-932455 GCF_000442215.2 Lipotes vexillifer | reverse complement strand
TACACGGGCCTCTCACTGCTGTGGCCTCTCCCGCTGCGGAGCACAGGCTCCGGACGCGCAGGCCCAGCGGCCATGGCTCACGGGCCCAGCCGCTCCGCGGCATGTGGGATCCTCCCGGACCGGGGCACGAACCCGCGTCCCCTGCACCGGCAGGCGGACTCTCAACCACTGCGCCACCAGGGAAGCCCTATGACAAGATTTTTTCAACTTTTAAATTGGAATATTTTCAGTAATTCAGAAGTCTTGGAAGAATGGTATAAGTAACAGCATATATTAATAGCTTTTACCTCAGTTTACTGATTGTTAAATATTGTTAATATTTTCTAACAATCTAAAAAGTTACATCTTTTATTTGGGTAGTTGAGAATTATATCTTGTTTCTGTTTTTTTGTTTTTTGGTAGTTTGCTTCTTGGTGATTAGGTACAGAGACAAAAAGACCCTGTGATAGAATCATCCCCTCACTTTCATCAGTGCCTACCTCATGGTATCTGCTACTTGTGAGCCATTCATTTAGGGCATGGATTCTCTTGGATCATAGCAAGGGGTGAAGAGGGGAAATAAGTGAATATTCTCTCTACAAGGTGTCTCCCTCCCCTCCCCCTCCTCTTTTTGATGAGTACTTACTGGTCTGAAGAATTAACCATGCGCATCGAGGCAGGGTGAATTCAATTTTCTTTTCTTCTTATCAACTGAAGAAAGGTCAATCTTTCTAGGTTTTTCTGGTGTAGTGTATTATCCATCAGAAAGTTTGCTATGATTTTGGATTCTGTTATATTTCCCACAAACCTGTCTTCAGAGTTAATAGTTTATAGCACTCTCGTTCAGATAAGAAGGATTGGCACTGGAGGATTTATGATATCTAACCTAATTTTCCATCACCATACCCTGACCTTGGCTTTATAAGTTGTAGCCCATACAAAGCAATCGATTGCTACCCGATAGAGGCAAATGACCCTCTTTAACTCTAGGGCAATAGCTAATAAGGTCTTGATAATTGTGATTTATCCACTGTCAGCGGTGATTGCATGTGCCTCTCTGAAGCTGCCCTGAATTGATGGATGCAACCTGTATGACAGGAAGCCAGTTCCAGAGGCTTTCTCCTTTTATCCTTAGCATTGCCAGGGCTCCTAGAATGGGACTGATGAAGTCATTTTTCTTTCATTGTGGTTTTTTATAATGAAATATGGTAAAAATTCATCTTCTCTTGAGCATGCCATTTTTCCCTTGTCGGATCTACAGTCTTTCCTTGACTGAACCGATTTGTTATCTACAAAAGCAGTGGCCTTGCACTTCCCTTTTTTTTTTTTGCGGTACACGGGCCTCTCACTGTTGTGGCCTCTCCCATTGCGGAGCACAGGCTCCGAAGGCGCAGGCTCAGAGGCCATGGCTCACGGGCCCAGCTGCTCCGCGGCATTTGGGATCCTCCCAGACCAGGGCACGAACCCGTGTCCCCTGCATTGGCAGGTGGACTCTCAACCACTGCGCCACCAGGGAAGCCCTGCACTTCCCTTTTGATTCAAGGAGCTCTGGGTTGGCCAAGAGGTGTTTTCTTCTATAAATTTAGTAGTAGGTCAGCTCTTTCCTTGACCAAGACATTTGGTTTCCCTTTTAATGAATTTGAGAGAAAAAGAAATATCTGTTATTGGTGACCCTCTGGAATACTTCAAACTGTCTCATCCTTCAGGCATCATTGACCAACAGCCTAGGCAGTAGCAAAACCCTGTGTTAGGAGAAACCAAAACTAATTTTTCTGTATGTCCCAGGATTGAAAGATACCTTAGTCATTAGTAAAAATGAGGATGTGATAATCTGGATCCCTCTAGTTTAAAGACGTCATCACATACGAATTTGAGGAACACTCAGAGTCAAGCTCTTTGTGCTTCTGGCTTGTCTGAAGTGAAAGCCTGTTGGCATGTCCTTTAAAACATTGAATCATGGGTAATACTGGATTTACTATTACCAGTAAAACAAGAAATTAGCTGGGGCAAGAAGAGAAGATCTTATATCCTGATGTTCAGCCCTGCCACAATGATACATTTTATATATTTTTTCCACTGGCTTTTGCTTGGTAGTATTTGATTTCAATTCAGTTTGCATCTGAACTCCTATTTGCTTTTGTGTTTGTCCAGATTTATTAAATAAAAGTATGTTAAGCATTTCTTGGGCACAGGAAAATGAAGACTCCTTCAAGCTTTCTCAGGCCCTTTCTTCACTATACCCCACCTTCCACGTTATTATAATTGTCTGTTATGATACAGACTGCTAGTTCCCATCAATATCCATTTTCTCTTTCTTCTGTACAGATAGAATTCCTTTTTTTTTCTTTTTTTAAAATTAGTTATCTATTTTATACATATTAGTGTATATATGTCAATTCCAGTCTCCCAATTCATCCCACGCCCCCCCCCCTTCACACCTTGGCGTCCATATGTTTGTTCTCTACATCTGTGTCTCTATTTCTGCCTTGCAAGCCGGTTCAAGTACAGACAGAATTTCTAGTTTTTAGCTGGGTGCATGGTTGCCCTGAGAATAAAGGCTACATTTCCCTGTACCCTTTGCAGCTAGTTGTGGCCATATGACTCTATTCTGGTCATTTGGGATGTGAGGGAAAGTAATGTGTATAGCTTCTAGAATGAAGGGCATGCCCTTTCTTTTTCTCTTCTTTTACTGTGCTGAGTAGAATGTAACCATGACAGCAGGTCATCTCAGAGCTTGTGGACAATGGCAACCCTCAAAGGATGGTAGTGCAACAAGGTAGAAAGAGCCTTGGTCCCTGGACAACCCCATGGAATAGAGCAGATCTGTCAGCCCTACACCTTTATCTGGGCTGTTTCATGAGAGAGAGATAAATCTTATTTAACTCACTGCAATTTTGGGTCTCTGCTTCATGCATCCGAACCTGTATTCTAATTAAAAACCTATTGTCTGGGGACTTCCCTGGTGGTCCATTGGGTAAGACTCTGTGCTCCCAATGCTGGGGGCCCGGGTTCGATCCCTGGTCAGGGAATTAGATCCTGCATGCCACAACTAAGAGTCTGCATGCTGCAACTAAGAAGTCCGCATGCTGCAACTAAGACCCGGCGCAGCCTAAATAAATAAATAAGTAAGTAAGTAAATATTAGAAAAAAATGCTAGAAGATTTCTCAAAAAAAAAAGGAACCCCCCCCCCCCAAAAACCTTGTTGCCCTTTTCCCCGTGGGCGAAACAC
>NW_006779887.1:909403-929038 GCF_000442215.2 Lipotes vexillifer | reverse complement strand
AAAAAAAAAAAGGACCCCCCCCCCCCCACAAACCTATTGTCTCCTTTCCCAGTGGACTGAAGCTCCTTGGGGATAGGCACTATGTTCTGGTCACCATTTGTGTTCAGCTAGTTCAGACTAGTTGGCTCTGGAGGTGGAACTGGAAACAGATTAGTTTTTTTCCTCCAAGTGAAAGGACCTTTTTAATGAGACACAATTACGTAGGGTACAAGTAAAACACAAGTAAAGTTTTCTGCTGCCTCTTGCCTTCCTAGACTCAGTGGGGAGGGAAGGGGAGGGTCCCTAGGCAGAAGGGCAGGATAAGAAATAACCGGGCTTTGTCTAGTATCCATGGTCCACTAGGATGTCGCCACCCTCCCCTCTCTACTGTTGGTATGGTTGGAACCTAACCCTATATGCACCCTTGCCCTTCTGCCTAGGGGCTCTCCCCTTTCTTCCCCACAGAGTCTAGGAAGGCAAGCGGCAGGTGCATGTCCCATTGCCTTAGGCTATTCCACTGGGCTCTCCTTGAATGGGGCCTGCTCTGGGGTTCAGACTCTGGAAAGAATTTGTGCTGGTAGCCTAGGCAGCCTAATTACTATATCAAGGTAGACAGGCATTTAGGGGTTGGGTTACAGAATCACATTAAGGGCCAGATACTTAGGGGCTGGGACCCCCCCCACCAGGCAAAAATGACTCATTGATCCTATAAAACATATGGATCCAAGCCAATTCTATGCTTACATTAAAAGCACCTTGTACCGTCATTGTCAAGTCATAAACCATAACAATTGTTTGGACAAAGAGAATTAAATATATACACTGTTAACTAGATATCAAGTTGTTAACTAAGCGAAAAGGCAAGAAAAGAGCACCAATGCATCACAGAGATAGCAACTGCAGGGAGCAACTACCACTCACAGGGTTTGGGCAGCAAAGACTAGCATTACTAAAATTTAGACACTGGGAGGAGGGGCCTGTGGGTGGGGCTCAGGCCTCAGGGGCAGCCACAGCTCTACTGGGACCAGGTCTCTGAGCTTGCAGAAGGATCCCTGTGGGCTTGAGAACCGGACCACTAGGAAGGAGACAGCAGCTGGGATGAGGCTAGTATTACACGTGTTGGAAAAACTGCAAACTGGATTTAAATACTTCCATGGGGGTGGAGGCAGACACATTGCTGGTGTGACGCTCACAGGACTTATGAGCAGACAGGAGTCCCTTCTCTCTCTCTCCAGCCTCCCAGTCTCCCTTGATCAGAGTGGAACCTGACAGGGAGACTGCTGGCCAGGCAGAAATGTGGTTTGCAGATGCCTAGTTCCAGCACCACAGGGCACAGCATAGAAAGATGGGTTTGGAGCTGAGAGACTATAGCTTAGTAACTGGCACACACCTCAATGGTGTCTAAATTCAGACTGTTGCATGTTGTGTCAACTAGCATAATAGGTAAGGCCTACTGACTTCAGCGACTTAAGGGACAGTCTGGTGACTTAAAGGGAGAAAGACTTGTTCCAGGGAGATGAGGCAGATAAAACATCACAGGGCTGGTGATAGGAAATAAGTCTCAAAGAATGCAAAGGATTTCCATAGGCAAACCAGTGTAAGAAGGATGCTCCAGTGAGAAAGAACAATAGACGCAAAGACCCAAAGGCGGGTCCAAACCCTTAAAAAGACTGAGTTACAGGGACTTCCCTGGTGGCGCGGTGGTTAAAAATCCGCCTGCCAATGCAGGGGACACGGGTTCGAGCCCTGGTCTGGGAAGATCCCACATGCTGCGGAGCAACAAAGCCCATGCACCACAACTACTGAGCCTGCACTCTAGACCCCGTGTGCCACAACTACTGAGCCCACATGCCACAATTACTGAAGCCCGCGCGCCTAGAGCCTGTGCTCCACAACAAGAGAAGCCACCACAATGAGAAGCCTGCGCACCGCAATGAAGAGTATCCCTCAGGACAAAGCCTGAGCTACTCAAGTCTTTGGGCTTCCAGGAGTTGGGGCATGACTGGGGGAGCCCAGGACCAGCGACCTCCTAGGAATCTCACCCTCAGAGTAGGTAGGATTTTCTATCAATTCTTCCTCTCTAAGGGTGATGTTTTATGCTGGGCTGACTTGGACAAATTACTTAAAATTTCTGCTTAGCGAAGATTATTCCCACTTGATAAATAAGGAGACTGAGGCTCTACAAAGTTAAGTAACATGTCCATGATCACAGAAGCAGTGACTCAAATGACCTGATTTCCTACTGGACATCATTGCCTGCATATCCCCGTGGATTCTCCAGCCGAGCACGGCCAGCATGAATGCCTTCCCTTCCTTCACACCTAGCGCCAGACCTTCTTTCTGGATCTCTGAAGTCAGTTGGTGACTATATGGTTTGGGTTCCTTCCTTCTTTCTACCTCCATGCCCCTACCTTACCCCATACAATCAATCATGAAGTCTTGTAGATTTCACCTGCTAAATATACATTCTCTACTCTCTGTCACTGCTGGCTTGTCTTTATTCAAGTACTCACTTGATTGCTACTAAAGCTTTCCATAGGTCTCCCTGTTTCCAGCTTTGTCCTCCTCCAATCCAGGCACCATTCTGAGGCCAGGGAAAGCTTTCAAAAACACAAAAAATGTCATTCTCCTTCTTAAAAAGGCTTTCAATGGCTCCCATGGCTTCCTGGAGAAAATCCAAGATCCTTTATATTTCACAGTGAGGCCACCATAACATAGTCCCTATGAACTCCTCCAGCTTTGCTGGCCTCTGTCTCCCTATCTTGGGGTGGGGCAGGGGGACACCTGTGGCCAAGAAAACAAGGTCGAGGTTCACCTTGCTCCCTCTACTGACTAAGCTATGGGCAAGAAATCACAGTGATGCCACGTGGTGTTCTGTGTACCCCAGCAGGTTGCCTGCCTCTGATTTAGTGGCTGTGCTGCTCCAGCCTTTGCTCACTGTGGTGCAGCAGTTATGCAGACCCTGCGGGCTTCCGTTTTCTGTGCTGAAATGAGTGTGTGAGGGTGCCTCTAGGTATTGCTTCTGTGCTCTCTTGTCTAGTCCGCTTCCTCTTTTTCTTTCTTTCTTCCTTTTTTAAAAAGTATAGTTAGCCTTTTGTCTCATTGCACCTGAGAAAACAAGATGGGTCACGGGCAGCTCTCCTGGAGCCATATGAGAAAATTCAGCCAGGGTTCTCCTCTTGCAGTGGCTGCTCAAGCCAGCTGGTCTGATCCGAAAATGCCACCTCCATAAGTGCTGCCAGTGTTTCCGATAGTACCCCAAGGATACTGGCTTCATTAAGTGGGACTAAGTGAACTTCCTGGAATGGGTCACCCAAGATATCTACCTTACCACAGAAACAATGCTAGATCTTTGTACATAAAGCAAACAAAAAGCAAAAACAAAACAAAAAACAAAAAAAAAAAGAAAAGAAAAAACTAACAAAGCAAAACAAAAACAACTTCAAAAGATAGAATATTTATATTAGACAGGAATCTTTTAATGCAAAGGGTAGAAATTCAATTCAAATTAGCTTAAGCCTAAAAGAGAATTTATTAACTTATTTAACTGGTAAATCTAGGGGTAGAGCTGGATCCAGGGATACAAATGTTATTATTATCATTATTATTTTTCTCACTTTCTGTTCTGCTACTGTCTGTGTTGGCCACATTCCCTCCTATTTCAAGATGCGTTCCCTGTGTGCAGGAGGTGAAGGGCGGCATGGCTGCAGCCACCCCAGAGGACCGAGAGCTTCTCTCTCTCAACATCTCTCTGTAAAATCCTGAGGAAAGACTGATTCATTCTGCTTTACTCATTTGTCCTACCTGCTCTCCCCCTCCCCTGCCCGCCTCAATCCCTGGGTCCAGGAGGAAGGGGAACACCTCTTACTACAAAGGCCTAAGATCAGAAGCCCATTGCTATGGTCGAGGGGTGGAGAACTCTGATTGAGACTTCATCCAGAACCGCATAGAACTGGGGGGGCAGTTACCCAAAGAAATAGGGCTGTTGTTTTTAGAACACAGAGGAAAGGCATGTTGGGTAGACCAAAAAAAAAAAAAAAGACAACCAAAGAGATATCTCTACTATTATCATCACTTCCACTACAAACACCATCACTGTTATTGGAAACTACCGTGTTCTAGGCACAGAGCAGGTCCTTTATTACACAGCCTCTGTCGTAACATTACATATGACACTCACCATTTTATAGAAGAGGAAGCTGATGCTTAGAAAATTTAGCACACTGGCTCAGAGTCATGGAGCTAGTCTGTCTGAGGCCAGGCCCATGCACTTTGTACTGCACTAACCTTCTCCTGGTTGGGGAGTCCTCTGTCTTGACATTGTATGTTAATTATGGCTCACAGATGGCCCTATGAAGGAGCAACTGGAAGAGGACATGACTTTTTAAATTGACTTTTAGTCACATTGGCCAACTCGTGTTTTTCTAATGTTGAAGGTGCATTTATTTTTTATTTTTTTAAGGGAATTCCTTTATTTTTATTTTTTTATTTTTATTTTTATTTTTATTTTTTTTTGTGGTACGCAGGCCTCTCACTGTTGCGGCCTCTCCCATTGCAGAGCACAGGCTCCGGACGCGCAGGCTCAGCGGCCATGGCTCACAGGCCCAGCCGCTCCGTGGCATATGGGATCTTCCCAGACCGGGGCACAAACCCGTGTCCCCTGCATTGGCAGGTGGACTCTCTACCACTGCGCCACCAGGGAAACCCCTATTTTTATTTTTTATTTATTTATTTATTTTTGGCTGTGTTGGGTCTTCATTTCTGCGCAAGGACTTTCTCTAGTTGCGGCAAGAGGGAGCCACTCTTCATCGCGGTGCGCGGGCCTCTCACTATTGTGGCCTCTCTTGTTGCAGAGCACAGGCTCCAGACACGCAGGCTCAGTAGTTGTGGCTCACGGGCCCAGTTGCTCCGCGGCATGTGGGATCCTCCCAGACCAGCGCTCGAACCCATGTCCCCTGCATTGGCAGGCAGATTCCCAACCACTGCGCCACCAGGCAAACCCTGAAGGTGCATTTTTATGATCCAATCTGTGGAATGAGGTTAAAGAACCAGTACTTTTCTCTCACGGGCTGAATGTGACTGCTGAGGTGATGATGAAGAGGGATGAGTTATTATTATTATAATATTTTTATGTGAAAGGGGCATCCCACAGTATCTTGTGCTCAGCAAATGTGACTTTCCTCCTCTTCTCAAGAAACAAACCAACAAACTGGAAAAAACCTCTCTCTTGATTTTCCAAAATAATCCCAGCTTCACTATGCTTCCCAGTTCTAATAGATTAGGGCTGAGTTATTTAACTGCAACAGGGCTGCATAAGCTCATGCCAGGGACATGAAAGCCCACCTACAGACATTTAAAATTCAGTGTTGCCAATAAGCATTTGTAAAAACAGAAGCCTACAAAGCAATTTTGCATCCATTCTTTTACTTTGGATTAAGTTAAAAAATCATTTACAATGGGTTTGCCACTAGCTGTTAAAGACATTAAGCATATGGATAAGTATCAAAAACAAAAGCATGGAAACAATTTACCCTTGACTCTGAGCTACGTAGTGGGTTGAGGGAAGAAGTCAATGTTACATATATACTTAAACATATATACTGTATATACTTAAAATGTACTCTATCTCTTACAGAGTTCACACACAGCCACACACAGTTTCAGTGCTCTGTGAACTTAAAATGTGGCTCACCTCTACAGTGAAGAAACTTAGAGGCGTTAATATGGAGCCTGGTTTTATTTTTTTTATTTTTATTTATTTATTTTGAAATCAAGATTTGGAGGAGTCTAATTCTCCGCAAATACAGATTCTCTGTATCTCTGGTATATTCCCTCTGTCTTTTTAAAAAAAATTGTAGTTGACTCACAATGTTGTGTTAGTTTCTGATGTACATCAAAGTGATTGAGATATATATATATTCTTTTTCATATTCATTTCCATTATGGTTTATCACAGGGTATTGAATGTAATCCCCTGTGCTATACAGTAGGACATTGTTGTTCATCTGTTTTTTTATATATAGTAGTTTGTATCTAGCCTGGTACCATCTTGATCACAGTATACTTCACTAGGCTGGGGGGGACTCTCAAGGCACATGAAAAACGTTTATTTGACTTAAGTCTCCCAGTTATACGCCTTCAGTTAGTGGCTGGCTGTCACAGAGGGCTTACAGAGATGGTGGTGTTTATAGGTCACCACTGGTGTTGTCCCCTTCACAGTCTCCCTGCTCAGGGTGGGAGGTCATATTTCGTTCCACCCTCCTGGTCAGGGGTGGGCACGCAGGCCAAGGTGAGTCAGGCTGCAGACGGGTCAATGGCCTCTAAGATGACTCAATGCCAAGCATCTGCCCAAACTGTCCAGATGGTGACCACACTGGAAAAAGCAATTTCTTTGTCTTTAAGAGGATCAAGATGTAGAGAGAGTCGGTTGGTTTGAGAGCAGGAGCTGCAAATACATGGAGAGGGCCTTCTGCAGATGCCACGGGGCCTCAAAGCCACAAGTAAGCTGAAGTCAAGAGGTAGAGGAAGGGCACGCAGAGCTCCCAGCCATCATGGTAACAGGTGTTCCTTGAATGGGACTTCCTAGGCCGGTGCATTTGGGAAACGCCACGTGCATATACCCTCTTGGAGAGTCACAAGGTGCTTTAGCATTTTAAAGATTCTGAAGATCCCACAGCAAGAAACTTGTCTAAACACTGTTAACTCAGTGTTTCCCAGCTGTATTTGACCGCGGAACTCTCACCTGTTCACATTTCCCCACGTTCCAGGGAACGATGTTTGGAGTGGGAGCTGGCATGTGGGTGGGAGAAATGGCAGCAGAAACAGAGTGTCGGCTCTGTCGAGTTCCTGGTCGTTAGATCTGTTCCACACTCCGAACTGCATTCTAGTTGTCGTGAGCCAAGGTCTGTCCTTGGGCTGCCGTGGTATTTTAGAGTTCCTTATTTCCACCAGTATTCTTATCTCAAACCTCCACTCATGAAGATGAATTGAGTCTTTTTACTTGTAACTAAGAGACTGACTAATGTAACTGGATGTTAGATGTGTCTCCCCAGATACTACGACCAGTGACAAATGTCCCTATTTCCTTGTGAGACTTTGGACCACCCATGTGGGATGTGCCAAGAGACCGTGGAACTGGTGTGGCCAGTATTCACCCCTCGTGTGCTTCAAGTGAGGGGGAAGAGGAGGGAGAGTCATCATGGGGGCGGACAGTGAGAATCCTTTGGAGAAAGAGTTGTCAGTGTGTCTTCCTCGGGGATGGGGGAGCTCTCTCCCCCAGGGTAGTAAGCCAAATCAGGGGGCCTTCAGAGTTTCAGGTGGAGGGACTGGTGCCTGTTTCTTTCTCACAAGAGCTGGCAGAATGAAGCAAGAAGGCACTGATGGAGGAGCTGGACTCCCATGGGTGCAGGAACTAAGGTGTGAACAGGTGAGAACCCATGATAGAGGCAGTGGAACTTTACCATAATGATGAGGATCTCATGGAGGGGCAAGGTGAACCCAGCATCAAGAGTCTGGAGGTGGACAGTAGGGACACTAGAGCTGAGGGGATGGCATCTGTGGCCAGAATAGGGAAGAACCTTTGTATTCTATTACAAGTTAACCACTAAAGGGATGTTGCCTGTAAGCTTAAATTATACACAATGGCCCATTTCTGGGAACTCTGCTTCCCCCGTAATGAGCACTAAGCTAAAATACCTTTGTTTAGCTCACTGGAAACGGCCTGACCAGGCCCACCTGTGAATGACTGCAGGAAGGAAGAAATTAACACATCCCCTCCGAAGGCTGATGGGAACCAGGAAATGGTTGACTTTATGCCTGCCCCTTTTAGTATAAAAGAAGCCTGAATTCTAACTCAGGCAAGATGGTTCTTTGGGACATGAGCCCACCATCTTCTTGGTCTGCCACCTTTCTGAAAGTTGCTATTTCTTTTTTTTTTTTTTTTGCGGTATGTGGGACTCTCATTGCTGTGGCCTCTCTCGTTGCGGAGCACAGGCTCCGGACGCGCAGGCTCAGCGGCCATGGCTCACGGGCCCAGCCGCTCCGCGGCACGTGGGATCTTCCCGGACCGGGGCACGAACCCGTGTCCCCTGCGTCGGCAGGTGGACTCTCAGTCACTGCGCCACCAGGGAAGCCCTGAAAGTTGCTATTTCTTGCCGCAATAACTCATCTCTCAATTTACTGGCCTGTCCTGTGGCGAGCAGTATGAGCTCGGACTAGGTAACAGTACCATCTATAGTGGTGACTACATCAGGGTCCTTGGTGGGGAGGAGGGTTCCCCTGTGAGGAATAAGTGTTGGTAATTGTGTGTCTGCTGTGCTGAGGCCTGCTTTTGGATTACAACTCCACCAGTGGAAGAAGATTTCACTCTCCCTATCTCTTTTCCCTCCTAGCACTCCTGGTCCCTGGGGGACCCAGAGGCAACAGAGGGCACAGTGGAGGAGGCATAGAAGGAGCTGACTGTGGCCCATGCATCCCATTCTCAGCAGTTTTCCTAGCAGAGGTAGGTCCCAGTTGGGGGAAGAGAGAAGTTTTAACTGAATGTGAGTTTGAATATTGGCGTTTTGACCAGGCTAGAATTTTTGCCTAAAATGACCTCAGGACTTTTATGCTCTGAGGGACTGGAGACTCTCTGAGCCTCAGGTTGGGATGGAGAAGGTCTGCATGTGAGTTTTGCAGAGGACATGCCTTTGGCTCATTCAACCCTGCACTCTACGGACCCGGAGTAGGACATAGCTAAACATCAGTATGAAGTGTTTAGAAGTGTTTACACTGCTTCCTAAGTAACTATGCATAAACTAATTCTAACATGAAAGCTTTTGAACACTTACACTGCATATCTGATTAACACAATCAATTCATATGTGTTCAAGCACTGAACATTGTTAAGCACCTCAGCTGGATACTGGGACTATGAGGGTGAATAAGAGTTGCTTCCTGTCCTCAGAAGCATGCAGTCTAGTGTGAGAAGCCCTAGTCCAACCTGGGGCTTTCCTCCTTCCGGCTGTAGAAGAATCACAGTGCTGTTGGTTTAAATGTATCGTCACTCCTAAGTCTGATTTGGTAGGCCTGTGTTGGGGCCTAAGAATCTGCATTTTAACAAGCATCTTGTTCTAAGACCACCCATGGAAAAATAATATAATAATATTATTTATATAAAAATAATATATATAATATATAATATATATAAAAATTATATATATAAAATATATAAAATAATATATATATAAAATAATATAATAATCATCTAGCCTTCTAATCAGCACCACATACCAAAGCAGTTTAAAAAAATAAATTTATTTATTTATCTGTTTTTATTTTTGGCTGTGTTGGGTCTTCGTTGCTGCACCCAGGCTTTCTCTGTTTGCGGCGAGGGGTGCTACTCTTCCTTGCGGTGGGAGGGCTTCTTATTGTTGTGGCCTCTCTTGTTGCAGAGCACGGGCTGTAGAGCGCAGGTTCAGTAGTTGTGACGCACAGGCCCAGCTGCTCCGCGGCATGTGGGATCCTCCCGGGCCAGGGCTCAAACCCGTGTCCCCTGCATTGGCAGGCAGATTCTTAACCACTGCGCCACCAGGGAAGCCCCAAAGCAGTGTTTACTGCATTAGAACATGCATTACTGACTGCCACAGAATTTGCCCCTAGGATAGTATTGCCCACTTGGATAAAGTTTCTGCCTGTTCTTTATTACATCAAATGAAAACAGCTGGATAGATTTTCATCAAATTAGAAGAGCATGTTTGGGCTTGTCTGACTTAAAAGACAGGGTAAAGGAAATGAACTTTGGGAGTTCCTAAGGAGGGGGTCCTTTGCAGAGAGGCAGCCATCTTCAGAGCAGTGTCAGGCACTAAATTCTGACAACGCTGCTTTTCCCAAGAGCGGGTTGGGCTTAGGGTGGAAGCAGCAGGAGTTTATTGATTTAACGGTGGTTAATGATTGATGTGAGTGGCCTCGGGGAGGCCAGGTACCTGATAACAGAATTTTCACAAAAAAATATGCAGGAGAAAATGGACTATAAGTGTGTGAACACAGAATTTTAATCCCCATTCAGCTGTTCGTCGTGGAAATTTGGCCAAGGGTTCTTGCTTTCTCTGTTTTCCTGATTTTATAATTAGGACACTGCTGACTCTTTTTCATAAGGTTATTGTAAGGAGTCATGAATGAAATGCCATGTTAGCGCTTGGAAACTTTATAAAGATGAGTATTTTTTTTGAAAAGATGAGTTTTGTTGTATGTTAAAAATGTGGAGTAAGTTAAATTTTATTGCAATATCTTGGACTTGGTTTAATCTGGCTTCCCTTATAGTGTATTGTTTATTTTCCTTATCGTCTGTTTTGATGACTCGGTTTAGAAGTGTGATGCAATTTTGAAATCACATGTGATTAGACTGAAAAAATCTAACATGGGAACCAGGGCAATTTAAAAACAAAGGGTAGGCGTATTTTTAGAAAGCCGAATAGGACTTTTAGAGATAAAACAAGCGTGGAGAAGTATGCTAAGCAACCGACTATGGACTTACAAATAGAGGAGTTCATTCTTTTGGTTATTAATTTGCTCAGGGGCCTTGAGCCATGAATATAGATGAAATCTATGAAAAATTGAAACATGTATTTAAACCAGGGCAATATATCACCACACCTAAGAGATGGTGCAATATGAAAGTCTTAAATATTTAACATAACGCTATGCCCTATAATTACATGTATGGCATTATCTTTAATAGGAGCTGATTAATGAAGGTGACATAAAGCAAGGATGAATATTAGCTATTCAGACACTGATGTTCAGAGAGCCACCTGAATAGTCATTTTTCCTCTAAGTCCTATTCCTTAAGGATTATAGAAATGTCAGTTGTTTTTGCAGAGTTTCCATTTCAAGAAGCAGTTATTCATAATCCCCAGAGAACTCTTCCTTAACAGACTACAAAATAAAACTTAGACTTGATGGTGGTGACATTTTAGACCTAAATTACTGCCTTCACGGTTTAAATAATTATCCTACTATGTCTGCACAAGGGACTTTCAAATTGTTCACTTCATTCCTGGCTTATCTCTCATCTCCACCACTTGACTAGTTTCTTGTCCCTTACAACTGAATGCAGGAGGCTGAATTTCTATTTTCCCCTTAAAATTATCCTGCTTGTTAGTAGTACTTCCAGGGTAATTCATCTAGAATAGTTGTTTTAGCAATTCTTCTCAAAGGTCATCTCTGGCTGTCCATTTCTTTTTTCATTTTGGTACTGAATAGCAGCTATGCACTGGTCCATCCTGGGATTTATATGTTTCTTCATCTCTCTTTCTCTGTTTCTGTACTTTCTTCCTCAACGGTGATTCTTTCTCTCTCTCCATACATTGTGTGTGTGTGTGTGTGTGTGTGTGTGTGTGTGTGTGTGTGTGTATAAAATTTTTTAAAAAATTATTTGGCTGCATCAGGTCTTAGTTGTGGCACATGGGATCTTTTGTTGTGGCGTGTGGGCTCTTCACTGTGGCACGAGGGCTTCTCTAGTTGCAGTGCACAGGCTTCTCTCTAGCTGTGGCATGAGGGCTCAGTAGTTGTGGTACGCAGGCTTAGTTGCCCTGTGGCATGTGGGATCTTAGTTCCCCGACCAGGGATCGAACCCACGTCCCCTGCATTAGAAGGTGGATTCTTAACCACTGGCCCACCAGGGAATTCCTTATAATTTTTTTCTTTACATAGAATTTTTGTGAGCAGTTTTAGGTTCACAGCAAAACTGAATGGAAGGTACATATACCCCCTGCTCCTACACATGCATAGCCTCCTCCATTATCAATGTCTCCCACCAGAGTGGTATATTTGGTACCACTGATGAACCTACACTGACACATCATAATCACCCAGCAACCATCACTTACATTACTCTTGGTGTTGTACATTGTATGGATCTGGATAAATGTCTAAGGACATATATCTATCTTATAGTATCATATAGCAAAGCAGTTTCACTGTGTTCCACCTATTCATCCCTCCCTCCCCCTAACTGTCAATTTTTAAAATAAATAATTGTTCAGTGCCTGTTATCTACTAGGAATGGACTAGTTACTTAAAAAACAAACTAAAAATAAGGTCCTGTGTTATTAAGAATCTTACAGTCTGTGGGAAACCAATTATGTAAATAAATAACCTAATGTAATAAGCTAAATTGCTTTAAAGTGGTTGTGTATCCGTGTCAATGGTGCCATGGGAGAAATGGAGCTCATAAGTCGACCTGGGGAATGTCAAGGCAGCTATCCAACAGACCTATCTTCTCTCTCTCTCTCTTTTTAAAAACAAATTATTTATTTATTTGTTTTTGGCTGCTTTGGGTCTTTGTTGCTGCGTGCGGGCTTTCTCTAGTTGCGGAAAGCAGGGGCTACTCTTTGTTGCGGTGTGTGGGCTTCTCATTGTGGTGGCTTCTCTTGTTGAGCAGCATGGGCTCCAGGCGCATGGGCTTCAGTAGTTGTGGCACGTGGGCTCAGTAGTTGTGGCTTGCAGGCTGTAGAGTGCAGGCTCAGTAGTTGTGGCACACGGGCTTAGTTGCTCCATGGCATGTGGGATCTTCCCAGACCAGAGCTCGAACCCATGTACCCTGTATTAGCAGGCAAATTCTTAACCACTGTGCCACCAGGGAAGTCCCAGACCTATCTTCTCTAGTAGGAGTGTATGTATGCAGTGTGGAGAGTGGTTGGTATGGAGGTGGCAGAGGATGGCATCTAAACTGAAAGAATGGCATGTGCAAATGCCCAGCCTCTCTGGAGGATAAGGGGTGCTCAGAGTGACCACAGGAGTGTAGTATGTTTGAGGAACTGGCTGTGTGGTGGGGTGCAGAAGGAGATGAGACTTGGAAGGAAAGCGGGAACAAAGGTTGTGAAAGACCTTGAATATCATGCCAAAGGAGTTTATTAGATTTTGTCTGGGAGGCATTGGGGAGCCACTAAAGAAGTTTGAGCAGTGTACTGATATGATTTTTTAAAAAATTGAAGTATAGTTGATTTACAATGTTGTGTTATTTTCAGGTGTGCAACGAAGTGATTCAGATATATATATTCTCTTTCAGATTCTTTTCCCTTATAGGTTATTACAAAATATTGACTATACTTCCCCGTATGTTAGAAAAATCTATTCTTGTGGGAGGGTGGAAAATAGACTAGAGGGCAGCAAAATTGGAGACAAGAAAGGCCAGTGAGGATGCTTCCATAATATTTAGTTTGGGAGACAAAGAGGGCAAGAATAGTACAGCAGAGAGGAGATGGAGAAGAGAGATTTATGAGGTACACAGGATTTAGTAATGATTAGATATGGGGAAAGAAAGAGGGAAGTTTCTGGCTTGGTCAACTTGGCATTTACCAAGATAGAGAAGACAGAAAAAGGGAGCAGGTTTTTTCGGGGGGGTTAGGGTGGGGTGCGTGGTAGGGATTGAAAAGAGGAAAGATGTGTTTGGCTTTGAATAACGTGAGTGTGCGGAGCTGCTGGGACATTGAGGTGGAGTGTCGAGCAGAAAGTGGGCTGCACAGTTCTGGAGCTAAGAAGAGAGTTTCAAGCTGGAGACATTGGCTTGGGAGTCATGTTTGTCCATAGGTGTGGTAAGTGTGAGTAGAACAGGCAAGTATGAGTAGAGCTGAGTAAGAAGAGTCAGAAGACAAGGGGAATAAGAAAAGGAGCCCGGGCTGTAGATATCAGGACTGTTCAACTCTAAGTATTTCAACTTGAGTCTCTCAAGAACAAGAAGATCCTCCTAGACAACCATGACATCGTTATTACACTTCAATTTATTATTTCAATAACATTCAAAATCTTGTCCATACTCAAATTCCCGAAGCTGTTTTAAGATGTTTCTTAAAATCCAGTCTCTACTCAAGTTTCATGCATTGCGCTTGACTGTTAGCTTTTTTTTTTTTTTTTGTGGCTGCGTTGGGTCTTCGTTGCTGCACACCCTCTCCAGGCCCTCTCCAGTTGTGGCGAATGGGGGCTACTCTTTGTTGTGGTGCGCGGGCCTCTCATTGCGGTGGCCTCTCCCATTGCAGAGCACGGGCTCTAGGCGCGAGGGCTTCAGTAGTTGTGGCATGTGGGCTCAGTAGTTGTGGCTTGCAGGCTCTAGAGTGCAGGCTCAGTAGTTGTGGCACACGGGCTTAGTTGCTCTGCAGCATGTGGGACCTTCCCGGACCAGAGCTTGAACCTGTGTCCCCTGCATTGCTGTAGGATTCTTAACCACTGTGCCACGAGGGAAGCCTGGCTGTTACCTTTCTGTAGTCTCAGTGTAGAAAGTCTTCCCCCTTTTCCCCCACCCCCGTTCTCTGTGACATTGAGCGCTTTGAGGGTCCAGGCCAGTTGTTCTATAGGACACTCTATGTGCTGGACCATAGTTAGATTTAGGCCAGCTGTTTCCAGTAGCTCATCAGTAAGTGATGTTTGTACCTCCCACTGCGTTACATCAGAGAGGTTCTAATGTCAGGAACAGACCTCCTTTATATTTAGACTTTTGACTGTTTTATCAGAAACTGCCCAAATTATTGGATTTGATATTTGGATCCAAATTATATATATATATTTTGGTGGCCTGGTCTTTTCCACAATGTGATACATATTCTGAGTCTCTCATCTTTAAAATATTGTCTAACCTAAGTCTACTTTGCTGCTGTTAATTCCCATTGTTTTTTTTTGTGGTACGCGGGCCTCTCACCGTCGCAGCCTCTCCCTCTGCAGAGCACAGGCTCTGGACGCGCAGGCTCAGCGGCCATGGCTTACGGGCCTAGCCGCTCCGCAGCATGTGGGATCTTCCCGGACCGGAGCACGAACCTGCGTCCCCTGCACCGGCAGGCGGACTCCCAACCACTGCGCCACCAGGGAAGCCCTCCCATTGTTTTTTTCTTGATTTTATTTTCCCGTAGAAACCTGTGTTGCAAATAGCTTATTCTGAGTGAAGCCTGGTGGGGTTCAAAGGAATCCACAGCCTTACTTAGGTCAATCTGGTTCATTGATGTAGCTGTGTTTCTGTCTCACCAACCATTGTCCCCTATAATTGTGATAGAGAAGACCATGTTTGAGGGATGGACAGAGAGAGAACTGCCTGCTGAGAAGACTAAACGGAGCAGCCAGATAGAGGAGAGGTGAACCAGAGAGGAGAGAATATTTATATCAGTTAGGACCCTTTTGGTGGCAAGTGACAGAAGCCAAGTGCCAACTGGCTAGAGGAAAAATGGAATTGTATTCTAAACATATAGGGGTAGTCAGGTGTGTAGGTATGGGCATGTAACTGGAATTTGTTACCAAACATTATGGGAAACCCAAGACATTTTTTTGTTTGTTTGTTTTTCCTCTCTATTCAAAAATTCTCAGGGAAGTCACTGATTGGTATAGCTTGGTGAGGCCCATCCCTGGGCTGATCAACCATGGTGGGGAGGTGGAGACATAAGTATGCAAAACAGGCAGCTGGGGCCAAGCTGGGTGGTTTGAACATTTCCTAGGGAAGGAAAAATCGTTAATCAGGCTCTAAGAGGGCTTTATTGCTATGATGTCAAGATATTTAAGGAAGAGTTTTAGGACATGGGGATGGGTCACTGTGAGATACAGCAGGAAGTCAAATGGGAGAGAAAAATGTACCCATTGGGTTTGGCACTTGGAACGTCAGTGGTAACTTCAGCAGCATTAGTTTTAGTGGAGTGAGCGCAGTGGATTGAGGAGGAAATAGAATATAGGGAGCAGAGAGTTCTGTATTCTAGATCAGCAGGATTAGTTTTAGTGGAGTGAGCGCAGTGGATTGAGGAGGAAATAGAATATAGGGAGCAGAGAGTTCTGTATTCTAGAAGCTTGCTTGGAAAGGAAGGAGAGGTGTCCACTAGCAACTAAGGTCTAAGGTGGAAGAGACTTGTTAAAGCAGGGATTGCTCACCTGGGCCCCAGGAGCCTAGGAGTCTATCAACCCCTTAGGAATGGCATGCAGAACTTACCCGCTTCTCGAAGAAAGAGATTTGTGAGCCACAACATTTAGAACCACTGTGGCGAAAGAAATGTGGCAGTAGAAAGGGAGAAAGGGAGAGGTGAAGGAAATAGGAGAGAGGATGGATCACTCGAGCATGACTTCGACGAGGAAGGCAGGTGGAAACCAGAACTCAAAGGAAATTATTACCCTTCTTGGGAAGAGGTTTATATATTTTTTTCTGCTGACACTGTAGGGAAGATGTGAAATCCAGGGCAGATGCAGACACCTTTGTGGTTAGCATGGTAGGGAACCGTGAGCATTGCATTTCTCTCTCTTTTCATGGCCCATCTTGGTCTGGTATTAGGATAAAAACTCTTTCTATGCATAGCTGCCCGAGAGATGGTCATAATCTGTTCTCTTTCTTAGGCTTTTGCCATTGGGCTTTCTGCCTTCATGATTGCTCCTGACTGATGTGCTTTGTCACTTGTACCTGACATGCACGGCGAGTTAGAACTTGACCTGTGCTGGAGCTTTCCCTTGCCCTGCCCCTAAGACCTTCTAAATGTCACACCAGTACTCCTTGTAGGTGAAACTGTGTGCAGTTAATCACACCTTCACCCTTTCTTAAACATAAGCTGCATTTTGGGGCTTTCCCCCATTTTGGGGCTTCTTGTGTTGGAGTCTTCTGGCAAAGAGTGAGTTAATAGTTATGATTCAAGAGACTAGGTGCTTATGTGGGTGGATAGTTATTGAAGTTAATTAATTCACAGTGAGTGACCTTTGTTTCTTAAATGATCTCAAGCCAGAAGGCCGGAAACGGTGGCCTCTGGGCTAGGAGCTCAGGGTCTGGAATCTGAACTGCTCTTCTCTCGGAATGATCTCAGCTCTGTCTTTTAGATTTCCCAAGCCTTAAATTTTACCATCTGCCAATGCAAATAATATTTTCCACTAATGTTAATGGGGGACTGTGTCTGTTCACCTTCAGTACCATGAGAACAGTCTGTTGAACACATTGTTAGAGAGAGCTGGAAACCCTTATAGGCCACTCCTGTGATCTGAATGTTCTCCAAGCTGCAACTGTGGGAGAACCGGTTTCTGAAAGAAAAGCTTTGTGACATCCTTTAGAAAATCGTACTCATGGACAATACTCATATACTAGACAGAGTGTAGTGATTTTTAATTTAAGGGGATTTTTTTACTGTAAGGGCATGTATTTTCCTACTTTTGATTTTCATAAACCCTCAAGGCTGGTAACCTTTCTGTGCTACTGAGATTCTCTTTAAAAATAATTTAATAATACTTTAAGTCAGACAGAGAGAGACAAACACTGTATGATATCACTTATATGTAGAATCTAAAAAAAATACAATGAACTAGTGAATATAACAAAAAAGAAGCAGACTCACAGGTATAGAGAACAAACTAGTGGTGATCAGTGGGGAGAGGGAAGCAGGGAGGGGAAATATAAGGGTAGGGGAGTAAGAAGTACAAGCTATTATGTGTAAAACAAGCTACAAGGATATATTATACAACATGGGGATTATAGCCAATAATTTATAATAATTGTAAATGGAGTATAACTTTTAAAAATTGTGAATCACTATTGTACACCTGTAACTTATATAATATTGTACAACTATACTTCAATTAAAAAAAATTAATAATGGACTTCCCTGGTGGCGCAGTGGTTAAGAATCCTCCTGCCAATGCAGGGGACACGGATTCGATCCCTGGTCTGGGAAGATCCCATATGCTGCGGAGCAACTAAGCCCGTAAGCCACAACTACTGAACCTGCGTGACACAACTACTGAAGCCCGCACGCCTAGAGCCTGTGCTCCGCAACAAGAGAAGCCACCACATGAGAAGCCCGCGCACCACAATGAAGAGTAGCTCCCGCTCACCACAACTAGAGAAAGCCCGTGTGCAGCAACAAAGACCCAACACATAAATACAAATAAAAATATTTTAAAAAAAGCAAAGGTACCTTCCTTAAAAAAAAAATTAATAATACTAAATCAGTGATTATTAGGCCACCTGGGACTTAGCTGTATTTCCTTTTTTAAAAAAATATGTGGCATTCAATTTATTCTTTTAAAAATTTTTTTCACTTTGAAAAATTGTGGTAAAATATACATAACATAAAACTTAACATTTTAACCATTTTAAAGTGTCCAGGTCAGTGGCATTAGTGTATTCACATTCTTGTGCAACCATCGCCACCGTCCATCTCTAAAATTAGCTGTACTTCTTTAGACATGAAAGTAAATGATCTGTTTGCTGGCTTCGGTGGTTCCTTCTGCTGGGGATCTGCAGTAAAGTGGCAGACTGACTCCTTGCTTCTGGGAAGCCTCCTTTTTCTGAGGAATGGTTCCGAAATGAAATGAGAAGTTCTGAAGACAAGAGGCCCCCATTGAAGACTGACCTTGTCAGGGTCCACAGTAGTTTAGGATTTGTATTGCAGCTGAGCCTCCATGTCCTCACGGCTATTGTTTGCTGACAAGATGAAGTGGGTTTTATTTGGAGGGCAGAGGAGAGTTCCCAAATTTCTGTAATATCTGGAGTTGCAGAGCTGGAGGGCGTTTGGTGCTGAGTGACATGGTGGCAGCAACGTTGATGGCCCAAATCAGCCGCTGCAGCTGCCTGTGTGTGTGATACCACACAGAAGTGGTAGGAGATAGTAGGGAGGTGGCTGGGAGGGGACGAAGTGGCACAGGATCTGTCCTCAGGGAGTGAAAAGGGCACTGTCCCAACGTGCTGACTGGAGGAAAGAGAGCACACCCGGATGGTTGACATCAGCTTCACATCCTGTTGGAAACTTCCCCTTTCTTGCCATGCAAGCTGAGAAATGCGGTTAGCTGGGAGCAGGGTGGATAGTAGTTTAGAAATTTCAAGCATAGAACTCTGATCATCTTCAGCTCTTTCCCAATGATTCAGTCTTTCTCTGGCATCATATGAATGAAAGATATCATCTCCACAATGTTTGGCTCAATACCTGTTCCCTAAAGACCGCCTTGTTTCAAATGTGGTCTCATCCGTACTCACTCTTGTTTTATCAAAGTGTATTATGACAGGTGTTAGAAAGCTCACAGTTTACAGCCAGTATTGTACTGAAGGTCAACACAACAAAGAGAGGACTCTGGTGTCCTCCTGACTGGGTTAAATGTCTTTTTTGGAGGAGTGGGTTTTTTTCCCCTTTGATGTGGGGATAAAAGTTTTCCATTTATATTTGTGGAGGAAAGTTCCTTTGGCATTGCCCAGTAGCTCTGCGAGGGAGGAAAATAGGTGTCCTTTTCATTCGATTAAAGAGTCCACTGCAGATGAGTTCAAGGTCATGGACTCTGCACCCCGTGAACTTGACTGAACACAGCATTGCCCTATTCCTGAGGGATGCCTCAGAGAGGGCCAGGACAGCCTGCTCCTGTTCCAGTGAATAGCCAGCCATTCACTGCTTCTGTGGTATCATATTGGTTGTGGGTGCCAAGTCCCCCTGTTTCTCAGCTCCCCTTCTGTGGCATGGGAAACCTGGTGGTGGGATGGGGAATGTGACCCCTTTGTTCATCACCTATGTTGATTTACAAAAAACCAGTAAGGAAACATTATACTGGACCCATACTACTGAAGGGAAATTTAGACAGAAAGAGCAAGAGACTTGGTCAGTGGGTTGATTGGGGTGTCTGTCAGGCTGTGCATCTGTCTGCCTCTGTCTTCCTTCCTCTCTTGTGTCTCTGTCTTTGTCTCTCTCTGTG
>NW_006779887.1:868529-909393 GCF_000442215.2 Lipotes vexillifer | reverse complement strand
TCTTTCAGTCTCTTTCCCTTGCTGTAACTCTCTCTGTCTTGTATCTTTCTGTGTCTATCTCAGTATGCTTATCTCTTTCTTTCTTTCCTTTTTTTTAAAAAGTAAATTTTATTTATTTATTTATTTATTTTTGGTTGCATTGGATCTTCGTTGCTGCATGCGGGCTTTCTCTAGTTGCGGTGAGTGGGGACCACTCTTCGCTGTGCTGTGTGGGCTTCTCATTGCGGTGGCTTCTCTTGTTGCAGAGCATGGGCTCTAGGTGTGTGGGCTTCAGTAATGGTGGCGCATGGGCTTAGTTGCTCCACGGCACGTGGGATCTTACGTGGAAGAGTAAGACGTGGAGATAACCTTCCTTCCCACAGATACATCAGAAATACATCTACATGTGGAACAACTCCTATACAACACCTACTGAACGCTGGCAGAAGACCTCGGACCTCCCAAAAGGCAAGAAACTCCCCACGCCCCTGGGTAGGGCAAAAGAAAAAAGAAATAACAGAGACAAAAGAATAGGGACAGGACCTGCACCAGTGTGAGGGAGCCGTGAAGGAGGAAAGGTTTCCACACAGTAGAAGCCCCTTCGCGGGCAGAGATTGCGGGAGGCGGAGCGGGGAGCTTCGGAGCCACGGAGGAGAGCGCAGCAACAGGGGTGCGGAGGGCAAAGCGGAGAGATTCCCGCACAGAGGATCAGGGCCGACCGGCACGCACCAGCCCGAGTGGCTTGTCTGCTCACCCGCCTGGGTGGGCGGGGCTGGGAGCTGAGGCTCTGGCTTCAGTCATGCAGGGAGAGGACTGGAGTTGGAGGCATGAACACAGCCTGCAGGGGTTAGTGCACCACGGCTAGCCGGGAGGGAGTCCGGGAAAAAGTCTGGACCTGCCGAAGAGGCTAGAGACTTTTTCTTCCCTCGTTGTTTCCTGGTGCGCAATGAGAGGGGATTAAGAGCGCTGCTTAAAGGACCTCCAGAGATGGGCGCGAGCTGTGGCTATCAGTGCGGACACCAGAGACGGGCATGAGATGCTAAGGCTGCTGCTGCCGCCGCTACCAAGAACCCTGTGTGCGAGCACAGGTCACTCTGCACACCTCCCTTAGGAGGAGCCTGTCCAGCCCGCCACTGCCAGGATCCCGGGATCCAGGAACAACTTCCCTGGGAGAACGCACGGCGCGCCTCAGGCTGGTGCAACGTCCTGCTGGCCTCTGCCGCCGCAGGCTCGCGCCACATCCACACCCCTCCCACCCCACGGCCTGAGTGAGCCAGAGCCCCCGAATCAGCTGCTCCTTTAACCCTGTCCTGTCTGAGCGAAGAACAGAGGTCCTCTGGCAACCTACACTCAGAGGCGGGGCCAAATCCAAAGCTGAACCCCGGGAGCTGTGCGAACAAAGAAGAGAAAGGGCACTCTCTCCCAGCAGCCTCAGAAGCAGCGGATTAAAGTTCCACAATCAACTTGATGTACCCTGCATCTGTGGAATACCTGAATAGACAACGAATCATCCCAAATTGAGGAGGTGGACTTTGAGAGCAAGATTTATTATTTTTTCCCCTTTTCCTCTTTTTGTGAGTGTGTATGTGTATGCTTCTGTGTGAGATTTTGTATGTATAGCTTTGCTTTCACCATTTGTCCTAGGGTTCTATCCGTCTGTTTTTGTTTTTTTAATTAAAATTTTTTTTCTTAATAAATGTTTTTTATTTTAATAACTTTATTTTACCTCACTTTATTTTCTTTTCTTTTATCCTCTTTCTTTCTTTCTTTCTTTCTTTCTTTCTACTTTTTCTCCCTTTTATTCTGAGCTGTGTGGATGAAAGGCTCTTGGAGCTCCAGCCAGGAGTCAGTGCTGTGCCACTGAGGTGGGAGAGCCAACTTCAGGACACTGGTCCACAAGAGACCTCCCAGCTCCACGTAATATCAAACGGCAAAAATCTCCCAGAGATCTCCATCTCAACACCAACACCCAGCTTCACTCAACGACCAGCAAGCTACAGTGCTGGACGCCCTATGCCAAACAACTAGCAAGACAGCAACACAGCCCCACCCATTAGCAGAGAGGCTGCCTAAAATCATAATAAGTCCACAGACACCCCAAAACACACCACCAGACGTGGACCTGCCCACCAGAAAGACAAGATCCAGCTTCATCCACCAGAACACAGGCACTAGTCCCCTCCACCAGGAAGCCTATACAACCCACTGAACCAACTTTAGCCACTGGGGACAGACACCAAAAACAACGGAAACTACGAACCTGCAGCCTGAAAAAAGGAGACCCCAAACACAGTAAGATAAGCAAAATGAGAAGACAGAAAAACACAGAGCAGATGAAGGAGCAAGATAAAAACGCACCAGACCTAACAAATGAAGAGGAAATAGGCAGTCTACTTGAAAAAGAATTCAGAATAATGATAGTAAAGATGATCCAAAATCTTGGAAATAGAATAGAGAAAATGCAAGAAACAATTAACAAGGACCTGGAAGAACTAAAGATGAAACAAGCAATGATGAACAACACAATAAATGAAATTAAAAATACTCTAGAAGGGATCAGTAGCAGAATAACTGAGGCAGAAGAACGGATAAGTGACCTGGAAGATAAAATAGTGAAAATAACTACTGCAGAGCAGAATAAAGAAAAAAGAATGAAAAGAACTGAGGACAGTCTCAGAGACCTCTGGGACAACATTAAATGCACCAACATTTGAATTATAGGGGTTCCAGAAGAAGAAGAGAAAAAGAAAGGGACTGAGAAAATATTTGAAGAGATTATAGTTGAAAACTTCCCTAATATGGGAAAGGAAATAGTTAATCAAGTCCAGGAAGCACAGAGAGTCCCATACACGATAAATCCAAGGAGAAATATGCCAAGGCATGTATTAATCAAACTGTCAAAAATTAAATACAAAGAACACATATTAAAAGCAGCAAGGGAAAAACAACAAATAACACACAAGGGAATCCCCAAAAGGTTAACAGCTGTTCTTTGAGCAGAAACTCTGCAAGCCAGAAGGGAGTGGCAGGACATATTTAAAGTAATGAAGGAGAAAAACCTACAACCAAGATTACCCAGCAAGGATCTCATTCAGATTTTCTTTTTTTCTTTTTTCTTTGCGGTACGCGGGCCTCTCATTGTTGCGGCCTCTCCTGTTGTGGAGCACAGGCTCCGGACGCACAGGCTCAGCAGCCATGGCTCACAGGCCCAGCTGCTCCGCGGCATGTGGGATCCTCCCGGAATGGGACACGAGCCCGTGTTCCCTGCAGTGGCAAGTGGACTCTCAACCGTTGCACCACCAGGGAAGCCCTCTCATTCAGATTTGATGGAGAAATTAAAACCTTTACAGACAAGCAAAAGCTGAGAGAGTTCAGCACCACCAAACCAGCTTTACAACAAATGCTAAAGGATCTTCTCTGGGCATGAAACACAAAAGAAGGAAAAGACCTACAATAACAAACCCAAAACAATTAAGAAAATGGTAATAGGAACATACATATTGATAATTACCTTAAATGTAAATGGATTAAATGCTCCCACCAAAAGACACAGACTGGCTGAATGGATACAAAAACAAGACCCATATATATGCTGTCTACAAGAGACCCACTTCAGACCTAGAGACACATACAGACTGAAAGTGAAGGGATGGAAAAAGATATTCCATGCAAATGGAAACCAAAAGAAAGCTGGTGTAGCAATTCTCATATCAGACAAAATAGACTTTAAAGACTATTGGAAGAGACAAAGAAGGACACTACATAATGATCAAGGGATCGATCCAAGAAGAAGATGTGACAATTGTAAATATTTATGCACCCAACATAGGAGCACCTCAGTACATCAGGCAAATACTAACAGTCATAAATGGGGAAATCAACAGTAACACATTCATAGTAGGGGACTTTAACACCCCACTTCTACCAATGGACAGATCGTCCAAAATGAAAATAAATAAGGAGACACAAGATTTAAATGATACATTAAGCAAGATGGATTAATTGATATTTATAGGACATTCCATCCAAAAACAACAGAATACACATTTTTCTCAAGTGCTCATGGAACATTCTCCAGGATAGATCATATCTTGGGTCTCAAATCAATCCTTGGTATATTTAAGAAAATTGAAATTGTATCAAGTATCTTTTCTGACCACAATGCTATGAGACTAGATATCAATTACAGGAAAGGATCTGTAAAAAATACAAACACATGGAGGCTAAACAATACAATACTTAATAACGAAGTGATCATTGAAGAAATCAAAGAGGAAATCAAAAAATACTTGGAAACAAATGACAATGGAGACACGATCACCCAAAACCTGTGGGATGAAGCAAAAGCATTTCTAAGAGGGAAGTTTATAGCAATACAATCCTACCTTAAGAAACAGGAAACATCTCGAATAAACAACCTAACCTTGCACCTAAAGCAATTAGAGAAAGGAGAACAAAAAACCCCCAAAGTTAGCAGAAGGAAAGAAATCATAAAGATCAGATCAGAAATAAATGAAAAAGAAATGGAGGAAATGATAGTAAAGATCAATAAAACTAAAAGCTGGTTCTTTGAGAAGATAAACAAAATTGATAAACCATTAGCCAGACTCATCAAGAACAAAAGGGAGAAGACACAAATGAATAGAATTAGAAATGAAAAAGGAGAAGTAACAACTGACACTGCAGAAATACAAAAGATCATGAGAGATTACTACAAGCAACTCTATGCCAATAAAATGGACAAGCTGGAAGAAATGGACAAATTCTTAGAAATGCACAACCCACCAAGACTGAATCAGGAAGAAATAGAAAATGTGAACAGACCAATCACAAGCACTGAAATTGAAACTGTGATTAAAAATCTTCCAACAAACAAAAGCCCAGGACCAGATGGCTTCACAGGCGAATTCTATCATACATTTAGAGTAGAGCTAACACCAATACTTCTCAAACTCTTCCAGAATATAGCAGAGGGAGGAACACTCCCAAACTCATTCTATGAGGCCAACATCGCCCTGATACCAAAACCAGAGAAGGATGTCACAAAGAAAGAAAACTACTGGCCAATATCACTGATGAACATAGATGTAAAAATCCTCAACAAAATACTAGCAAAAAGAATCCAACAGCACATTAAAAGGATCATACACCATGATCAAGTGGGGTTTATTCCAGGAATGCAAGTATTCTTCAATACATGCAAATCAATCAATGTGATACACCATATTTGTTTAGAAGGAGAAAAACCATATGGTCATAGATGCAGAGAAAGCTTTTGACAAAATTCAACACCCATTTATGAAAAAAACCCTGCAGAAAGTAGGCATAGTGGGAACTTTCCTCAACATAATAAAGGCCATATATGACAAACCCACAGCCAACATCGTCCTCGATGGTGAAAAACTGAAAGCATTTCCACTAAGATCAGGAACAAGACAAGGTTGCTCACTCTCACCACTCTTATTCAACATAGTTTTCGAAGTTTTAGCCACAGCAATCAGAGAAGAAAAGGAAATAAAAGGAATCCAAATCAGAAAAGAAGAAGTAAAGCTGTCACTGTTTGCAGATGACATGATACTATACATAGAGAATTCTAAAGATGCTACCAGAAAACTACTAGAGCTAATCAATGAATTTGGTAAAGTACCAGGATACAAAATTAATGCACAGAAATCTCTGGCAGTCCTATACACTAATGATGAAAAATCTGAAAGTGAAATCAAGAAAACACTACCATTTACCACTGCAACAAAAAAAATATAAAATATCTAGGAATAAACATACCTAAGGAGACAAAAGACCTGTATGCAGAAAAGTATAAGACACTGATGAAAGAAATTAAAGATGATACAAATAGATGGAGAGATATACCATGTTCTTGGATTGGAAGAATCAACATTGTGAAAATGACTCTACTACCCAAAGCAATCTACAGATTCAGTGCAATCCCTATCAAACTACTGCTGGCATTTTTCACAGAACTAGAACAAAACATTTCACAATTTGTATGGAAACACAAAAGACCCCAAATAGCCAAAGCAATCTTGAAAATGAAAAATGGAGCTGGAGGAATCAGGCTCCCTGACTTCAGGCTATACTACAAAGCTACAGTAATCAAGACAGTATGGTACTGGTACAAAAACAGATATATAGATCAATGGAACAGGATAGAAAGCCCATGCACATATGGTCACCTTATCTTTGATAAAGGAGGCAGGAATGTACAGTGGAGAAAGGACAGCCTCTTCAATAAGTGGTGCTGGGAAAACTGGACAGGTACATGTAAAAGTATGAGATTAGATCACTCCCTAACACCATACACAAAAATAAGCTCAACATGGATTAAAGACCTAAATGTAAGGCCAGAAACTATCAAACTCTTAGAGGAAAACATAGGCAGAACATTCTATGACATAAATCACAGCAAGATCCTTTTTGACCCACCTCCTACAGAAATGGAAATAAAAACAAAAATAAACAAATGAGACCTAATGAAACTTCAAAGCTTTTGCATAGCAAAGGAAACCATAAACAAGACCAAAAGACAACCCTCAGAATGGGAGAAAATATTTACAGATGAAGCAACTGACAAAGGATTAATCTCCAAAATTTATAAGCAGCTCATGCAGCTCAATAACAAAAAAACAAACAACCCAATCCAAAAATGGGCAGAAGACTTAAATAGACATTTCTCCAAAGAGGATATACAGACTGCCAACAAACACATGAAAGGTGCTCAACATCATTAATCATTAGAGAAATGCAAATCCAAACTACAATGAGATATCATCTCACACCAGTCAGAATGACCATCATCAAAAAATCTAGAAACAATAAATGCTGGAGAGGGTGTGGAGAAAGGGGAACACTCTTGCACTGCTGGTGGGAATGTGAATTGGTACAGCCACTATGGAGAACAGTATGGAGGTTCCTTAAAAAACTAAAAATAGAACTACCATGTGACCCAGTAATCCCACTACTGGGCATATACCCTGAGAAAACCATAATTCAAAAAAAGTCATGTACCAAAATGTTTATTGCAGCTCTATTTACAATAGCCAGGAGATGGAAACAATATGTGTCCATCATCGGATGAATGGATAAAGAAGATGTGGCACCTATATACAATGGAATATTACTCAGCCATTAAAAGAAATGAAATTGAGCTATTTGTAATGAGGTGGATGGACCTAGAGTCTGTCATACAGAGTGAAGTAATTCAGAAAGAGAAAGACAAATACCATATGCTAACACATATATATGGAATTTAAGAAAAAAAAATGTCATGAAGAACCTAGGTGTAAGACAGGAATAAAGACGCAGACCTACTAGAGAATGGACTTGAGGATATGGGGAGGGGGACGGGTAAGCTGTGACAAAGTGAGAGAGTGGCATGGTTATATACACTACCAAACGTAAAATAGTTAGCTAGTGGGAAGCAGCCGCATAACACAGGGAGATCAGCTGGGTGCTTTGTGACCACCTAGAGGGGTGGGATAGGGAGGGTGGGAGGGAGGGAGACGCAAGAGGGAAGAGATATGGGAACATATGTATACGTATAACTCATTCACTTTGTTATAAAGCAGAAACTAACACACCATTGTAAAGCAATTATCTTCCAATAAATCTGTAAAAAAAAAAGATCTAGGAAGCAATATGCCACTCTGAAATGTAATAGAGAGAAAGAGAGAATGAGAGTGGGGGAGTGGAGAGAGAGAGGGAGAGAGAGGGAGAGAGGGAGAGAGGAGACACAGATGTATAGACTTCATACATACCAACCCATTGATCAAGTCTCTTGCCCTCTCTCTCTCTCAAATTTTTCTTTTGTTAGGGTGGGTCCAGTATAATGTTTCCTTACATGTTTCTTAAAAATCAACATGAATGATAAGCAGTGGTGTCCAGTTATATGTTGTGTGCTGTGGGGAATATAAAAGATTGGCAAGAATGTGGCAACTCTGAAATACAGAGAAACCTGAATAAAAGCTTTTTTGTTCCTAGTGATCAGAACACAATAGAACCATTATTTAACTGCATTTTATGTATTTAACATAAGTGATTAGGCATGGACTTTGGAGTTGGACTGAAGAAATTCACATCCCAGCTCCTCCACTTCCTAGTTGTGTGGCTTTGAGTAAGTTACTGAACTTCTCTGAGCCCAGTTTTCTGATCTGTAAAATGGCCTTAATAGTGGTGCCTCTTTTATGAAGTTCTTGGGAGTTTTTAAAGAGGTGATGTCCAACAGTGTTGGGCATAAATAACTTTAGCCATTTTTTTTTAATGAACAGTGTTGGTAAAGTTAATTTAATTTAAAACACTGAATAAACTAATCTGCTGTTAGGATGTATCAGCTGCATTGTCCTGCTTTTAGGACTTGGTGACCTAGTTTCTGGGAGCACTCTCCTCAGCCCAAGAGCTGTGGTGACCTGGAATCTCCAGCTCTGATGCCTACAATTTGCTTATCAAGCAGCCGTTACCCATCCACCCCCACCCACCCACACACATCAGGCACTTTCACCTGCTGGTGCATTTGATGACGTGGTTCCCTCTGCCCAGAACACCCTTCCCTTCACTTTCCCAACATTTCCAATGGTCAGAAGCCCAGGAACTGCTTTGAGTAGCTTTCCCCAGCACAGAGAATGAATACTACCCTCTCTGCAGACTCACACCACTGTGGAAGCATCCCTGTTGTGGCCATTATCATAATCTGTCTAAGTAAAAGCAGGGTGTCTGCTCATCCTTGTAGATTGTGAGTTCTTTGCAGACTGGCAGTGTCTTATCTGCTTTTTTGTTCTCATAGGGTGGGCAGAGCCCCTGAAGATTCTGGGAGAAAAGACTGAGAGAGCCTTCCGCCATTTGTCATGCTCCAAATTTTTCTTTCCTTTGCTAAATAGTTACCAGGAGAGCCCAACCGGCGTTTTAGGCATTTCCATCCCACAAAAGACTAGACAGGGTGTGGTTGTAGATTAGTTTTATATTTTATATATGGCTTGGATTCCATCATAATATTTTCAGGCTTGTTACTTTGGTTTTTATTTTAATAAATAATTCTTAAAAAAAATTATTATTATTATTATTATTATTATTATTTTTGCGGTACGTGGGCCTCTCACTGTTGCGGCCTCTCCCATTGCGGAGCAACAGGCTCCGGACACCGGGCTCCGGACGCGCAGGCTCAGCGGCCATGGCTCACGGGCCCAGCCGCTCTGCGCGGCATGTGGGATCTTCCCGGACCGGGGCACGAACCCATGTCCCCTGCATCGGCAGGCGGACTCTCAACCACTGCGCCACCAGGGAGGCCCTAAAAAAATTATTATTTTTGGCTTCATTGCTCCACGCAGGCTTTCTCTAGTTGCAGCGAGCAGGGGCTACTCTTCATTGCAGTCCATGAGCTTCTTATTGCGGTGGCTTCTCTTGTTGTGGAGCACGGGCTCTACGTTCGCGGACTTCAGTAGTTGTGGCTCGCAGCCTCAGCAGTTGTGGGTCGCGGGCTCTAGAGAGCAGGCTCAGTAGTTGTGGTGCACGGGCTTAGTTGCTCTGTGGCATGTGGGATCTTCCCGGACCAGGGATTGAACCCATGTCACCTGCATTGGCAGGCGGATTCTTAACCACTGCGCCGCCAGGGAAGTCCCAGGCTAGTTACTTTGAAGTTGCTCTGGCAGAGACTAGAAGCAGCCCACTTTCCAAATCCAAAGGAGATTGGAAAGGCTGTAATTGGATATTGTCACTGTCAGTCATCTTCAGCGTGATAGGGAGGCGGGTCACCTGAAGAGAGAAGTGCTTTCTAGGTGGTGTTTGCCAGGCTTGACTGTGGACAGATCTTGTTTAGTTCACCCCTTCTAACTTGGGGGATCTTGACTCTCCATTTGGACTTTTAAAATGTTGAATATTTAAGGAGAGAACATTTGCATTGGAAGTCTGAGAAACCAATATAAGTAATATCCAGTTCCTTAATACTGAGTAGAAAAAAAAGAGACTTTTCTGTAAAGCCCTTCAGTTTGATGTCTCAGAGTTCAGAACCTCTTGCAACTTAATTTGTAAGAAGAACCTTCCTGTCATTTTGGGGGCTTATGGGAGAAGGAAGACTGCCATGATATTTGGACAAAACTGTCCTTAAAACACCAGGATAGAGTACAGTCACATAACACAGTGCAGGTACAGAGCAGGTGATTGGGAAATGCTTACTGAATGACAGGAATTTATGTTGTTTAAAAGTGTTCCTTGGGCTTTCCTGGTGGCTCAGTGGTTAAGAGTCCGCCTGCCAGTGCAGGGAACACGGGTTCGAGCCCTGGTCCAGGAAGATCCCACATGCTGCAGAGCAACTAAACCTGTGTGGCACAACTACTGAGCCTGTGCTCTAGAGCCCGCGAGCCACAACTACTGAGCCCGTGTGCCACAACTACTGAAGCCTGCACACCTAGAGCCTGTGCTCCGTGACAAGAAAAGCCACCACAATGAGAAGCCCACGCACCGCAATGAAGAGTAGCCCCTGCTCGCCACAACCAGAGAAAAGCCTGCATGCAGCAACGAAGACCCAATGCAGCCAAAAATAAAACAATAAATTTATTAAAAAAAAAAAGTGTTCCTTACAGAAATCAGTGTCCATCATTTTGGCAGGACATGAGCAAAGCGATGATGTAAGCTAAGGAACTAGTTTTGCGTAGCCTGGAGTTGAACTTCAAATTTCACCATTTCATCACCCCACAACTTTATGTATCTGAATCACAGGCTGATTCGGATCCTGGGCAGGAATTTAAATTCTGGACTGATGGAACTCTGGGCAGGTTCCAGTAACTGGGCTTTGACTGACTTCAGCCCAAGAGCCTGGGGCTCTGGTGCAGGCCTAAGAGTTGAACAGAATGATATGAGGTCTCCCTTTCCCCTGAACTACTGGGGAAATATTATGAGCCCCTCCTCTCCTTGACCACTGAAAAGTCCATACTGGTCTGAGATCTGCTGAGAATGAGTTCTCATCTCTTTAGTTTAAGGTCAGTGTTTAGTCTTGATTTGGCCATAGTAGAGTGAAATCCATATGCCTTTCTCGACAGTGCTTCTGTGTTTTTCAGGGAGGGAAGGGAGTGGGGAATCCCCAGGCTGTTTTTTTTTTGGGGGGGTCTTCGTTGCTGCACGCAGGCTTTCTCTAGTTGCGGTGAGCGGGGGCTACCCTTCATTGCGGTGCACGGGCTTCTCATTGCAGTGGCTTCTCTTGTTGCGGAGCATGGGCTGTAGGCATGCGGGCTTCAGTAGTTGTGGTGCGCGGGCTCAGTTGCTGCGCGGCATGTGGGATCTTCCTGGACCATGGATCGAACCCATGTCCCCTGCGATGGCAGACGGATTCTTAACCACTGCGCCACCAGGGAAGTCTGAATGTTTTGTAGTAAATTAACCGAATGATGCTTTTTGTTAAAAAAAATTTTACTTTGGCTGCTCCAGGTCTTAGTTGCAGTGCGAGAGATCTTTGTTCTGTCATGTTTAGTTGCGGCATGTGGACTCTTCATTGTGGCATGTGGGATCTAGTTCCCCGATGAGGGATCGAACCCGGGCCCCCTGCATTGGGAGTATGGAGTCTTACCCACTGGACCACCAGGGGAAGTCCCACCAGGCTGTTCTTTTGAGTTCAAGGAGGGTTGCAGGCACCCTCGAGGTTTCGAAGACTTCAGGGTGAGCCTGGCCAGGTGGTTTTGGGCAGTTCTGGGCGGTGGGTCCATGAGCTTCTTTGTCTTCACACTTGTCATTAGCCCTTCATTTGTAAGCTGATTTTTTAAGGTTGGATTTACCACAGCGCTGACCAACTTGGCTTAGACAAAGCATTACTCCCCTGATGATTTAGCTTCTGAGTCTGCACTTGCTACGTGCCACCTTCCTTGGGCCACATAAAAGCACAGGTTGCCACTTGAGTCTGCTTTTCCTGGAAGAACTGAAATTCCTGACACTGTGTGTGACAAAGCAGGAGCTGTAGAAGAGGATTAAGGCTGAGGTTACGGGAAGCACAGTGGTGACTGTGTGAGAGCAGGAGCTCTGGGGCTCAGATCAGGCTCCTGGGGCTCCGATCCTGGCCACACCGTTTTTCTACTGTTGGGCTACGGGCAAGCCTCATTGGCTCTCTGACCCTCAGGAGCCTCAACTGTGATCATGACACACACCCTGAGACAGTGGTGGGGGGAGGACTATGGAGATGCTTGTAAACCACAGTGCTGTAGGGGCTGAGCTGGGGAGGGGGGCACCCTGGACAAGAGTCTTTATCCACTTCTTTCTTGCTGTTTGGGTATCAGGAGATATTCTGTCTGTGGTGGGTGGTACCATCTTGGATGCTGAAAGGAAGGAGACATATGGGGTGGTCTTTTAGGAACTCATAGTTTATTTATTTATTAAATTTTTTTTATTAAAGTGTGGTTGATTTACAAGGTTGTGCTAATTTCTGCTGTATAGCAAAGTGATTCAGTTATACACATATATATGTTCTTTTTAAATGTTCTTTTCCATTATGGTCTATCCCAGGGGATGGATATAGTCCCCTGGGCTATACAGTAGGACCTTGATATTCATCCATTCTAAATGTAATAGTTTGCATCTACTAACCTCAAACTCCCAATCCATTCCTCTGTAATCCCTCTCCCCCTTGGCAACCACAAGTCTGTTTTCTATGTCTGTGAGTCTGTTTCTGTTTTGTAGAGGGGTTCATTTGTGCCATATTTTAGATTCCACGTATAAGTGCTGTTTGTCTTTCTCTTTCTGACTTCATATGATAATCTCTAGTTGCATCCATGTTGCTGCAAATGGCATTATTTTGTTCTTTTTCATGGCTGAGTAGTATTCCATTGTATATGTGTGCCATATTTTCTTAATCTATTCATCTGTCAATGGACATTTAGGTTGTTTTCATGTCTTGGCTATTGTGAATAGTGCTGCTATGAACATAGGAGTGCATTTATTTTTTCTTTTTTTGCCATGCCATGTGGCTTGTGGGATCTTTGTTCCCTGACAGGGATTGAACCCGGGCCCTGGGCAGTGAGAGCACATAGTCCTAACCACTGGACCACCAGGGAGCTCCTGCATGTATCTTTTTGAATTACAGTTTTGTCCAGATATGTACCCAAGAGTGGGATTGCTGGATCATATGGTAGCTCTATTTTGAGTTTTCTGAGGCTCCTCCATACTGTTTTCCATAGTGGCTGCACCAACTTACATTCCCACCAACAGTGTAGGATGGAGGAACTCATAATTCAAACCAGACATCTTTAATGCACTTGAAGTAAAGCTTGCATAGAAATCACATAAAACAGTGCATACATATTTGAAAAAATAGGTTCCTGAAAAAAAACTACATTTTGTATTTTGGTGAAAAGGAAATTGCACTGGTTGGGAGATGGATCTTCATCTGCCTGCACATGTGCCATTAGGGTCCATTTGGAAATCCAGGGGCTCTTTGTTTAATCAAAGATGGAGGAGTTATAGAATGAGGGAGAAGATGTCTTATGCTAGCATTTTCCCAAATGCTTGCAGAACACTTTATCTACAAGATCCTTTGGGATAAAAGGTGTCTGGTGTCCAAAAAGGGCTGGAAACAAAATAGGGTTAAGGAATGTTGCTTTACTATGCAGGTGTCCTTCCCTGTCCCCAATGGGACAGTGTATGTTAAATATATTAAGATTAAAAGGCATCTGGTAACAAGAAAATCTTGCATAACCCAGGACTTCTCAAGCTCATTTGAATAACAGCTCTTTCCCAGATAACTCCTATTTAGTGGGAGAAATGCAGTGGCCAGAGGTTGAGAAATACAGCTTTAATTGTTGGGTGTGGCGTGAGGTTGGTTTCGTAAGGTTGAGCTGTGAGTGGCTTTTCCGGGAAGATTCTCAAGAGAGAACTAATACAGATGGAAGTTACATGGACCACTGAGTAGGTTTTTATCCCTATTAAAAAACTGGGAGTTCCCTGGTGGTCCAGTGGTTAGGACTCCGCGCTTCCACTGCAGGGGGCCCGGGTTCCATCCCTGGTCCGGGAACTAAGATCCCGCGTGCCCTGCAGCATGGCCAACAACAACAGATTTCCCATTTCCTCATCTTTGTCTTAGAAACTATTTCAAACGTACAGGAAAACTGAAAGATTAGTTGTATGGTCAGGCCACTCAAGATGGCTGTTCTCTTGCTCTCTGTACATCTGCTGCTGGGCCGGTCTCTGCTTCACCTACACCCTACTCACGTGGCTATCCAAGCCTCTTAATCGTAGGGCTTACTCAATAACTACCTACGTGCTTGCTCCCTGTCCCAGCTGCTGGTTTCCCTGGTAACTAATGAACTAACCTGATGTCAATTATGTCAATTCCCGCTATAAATGGTAGCCTCCTTAGTCCTCCAGCAGAGAAGATTGGTGCTGTGTCCTTTCTACTGCACGGTGGGGTGTTGTTCCAGGACCTTTTGCTTCTGATTTGTAAGATTCCCTATCTTAACAAGCCATTGATGTCTCTGTCCCTGTCTCTGGGCTCTCTCAGGCAATAACAGGGCTTACAGGCCTGTGGGGTGCAGCCCAACATTAGTACAATGAATTCTCAAGTTACATACACATTATGACACGTCACTTCTCAATATTCAGCATACATCACTGAAGAATACAGGTATTTGTCTACAGACCCACCATGTCATTATCCCTACTAAGAAAACCACCTAAAATCAACTTAATATTTAAATCCCCCCTATCTTTATAGCTGGTTTTTTTAAAAAAAATCAAACAAATGCACAATTACCTTTTGTGTGTGTGTGTGTGTGTGTGTGTGTGGTTATTACTTATTTTAACTTAGAATAGTTCCTCTCTCCTTTTTTTTTTTCTCCCATGACATTGACCTTCTGAAGAATCCAGGCTAGTGGTCATACGAATGTCCCACATTCTAGATTTGTCTGTTTCCTTATGATGTTCAGTTGTTTCTCTGTCCTGTTAATCCTCAGCCCTGGCTGCACATCAGAACCACCTGTCTTGATTAATTGGCATTACAAGGAAGGGGGATTAATTGGCCCACTCTTCTCACTGGGGGTTATTTAAATCAAATTTAATGCCTAGAAAAGAGAATACGATGCCTGAGTTCCACCCTAAACCAATTAAATCAGAATCGCTGGAGTTCAAGCTCAGGTGGCCCTAGTTTCAAAATTCTCTAGGTGATTCTGGTAAGCAGTCAGCACTAAGAACCGCCGCTCTATCCTGCAGATCCTATAAATTAGAAGTTAGATTCAGGCTACACATTTTTGTCTAGAATACTTTGCTGCACATTGCAGTCATCTTGGAAGCTTTAAAAAAATACTGATGTTTGGGGCCCAGCATAGACGTTCCGATATATTGGTCTGGAAGCATGGCCTAGGCTTTGGGAATTTAAAAATCTCAGGTGATTTTAATGCAGCCAGAAAGACCCACTTCCTTAGGTTATTTTTTTATTTAACTTGCATCCTATCAGGAGGCACGCAATGTCACACTGTTCCATCATTTGTGATGCCAAGTTCAATCACTGGATTAAGGTGGTCACACCAGACCTCTTCATCAGCTCTTCATCGCCAAGGTACAATTGCTCCCATTCGCAAAGGTAAGTGGTCTCTGGGATGATACCTTGGTGCTGCTAACAAGTTTTCATCCAATGGTTTTAGCTTCCACTGGTGATTGTTACCTCGATCAAGTATTTTATCGGGGCTGGGGGGGCGCTTATAAACAGTGATCTTCTATTCTTGTCATTCCTTCCACGTTTATTTGACTTTCTTTTGTAAAGAAGGGCTGTCCTGTTTATCCTCTCTGCACCCCCTGGACTCATGTATTTTCATTTACTAACCAGTTACAACCATTATCCTTTTTGATAGTCAAATTATGCTAAATTTGGCCAGTGGGTGCCCCTTCAAGCTGGCCTTTTTTGGGGGTCGGGGGCATGTGGGATCTTAGTTCCCCAACCAGGGATCAAACCCATGCCTCCTGCATTGGCAAGCGTGGGGTCTTAACCACTGGACCACCAGGGAAGTACCAAGCTGGCTTTTTCTTAAAGTAAAATTTTTAATTGAAAATTATAACATATAGAGAAATACACAAAAAAATCAAATCTATAGTTCAGAATTTTCCCAGAGCAAACACCTGTGTAACCAGTTCCCAGATCAAGAAACAGAACAATGCCAGTACCCCACCAGCCCCCATCACACCCTCTTCCTATCTTGCCCCTCACCAAGAGCCTTATGTCTAAACTTGTTGATCAGTTTGCCTGTTTGGGAACTTTGTATGAATGGGATCATAGAACATGTACTCTTGTGTCTGGCTTCTTTGTTCATCATTGTTTTCATGAGATTCATCTATGATGTTTGAAGTTGTAGCTCTTTTTCATCCCTCCTGCAATTTATTTATCAATTCTAATGTAGGTGGGCATTTAGGTTGATTCCAGGTTCTGACTATTAAAACAGTGCTGCTATGAACATTCTGATACTTGTCTTTGGTTGAACACATTGTTGAGTTTTTGTTCGTTTGTTTTTTGTTTTTGGAGGGGATACCTAACAGTGGAATCACTTGTTCATAGGGTATGTCAACTGTATTCAATACCGCCAAACAGTTTTTTCTTTGGATATAACCCCATTGGTCTTTGTGTACTTTTACTTTCTGGCAGAAGATTTCCTGGGCTCATCTTGTCTGTTCTCTGCCCGAGCCCTGGAATCTGCCATTTCTCTGAGGAGCCCTGGTGCTTTTGAATAGGGAATAGTATTTAAAAACCAAGGTCTGGGGCTCCCCTGGTGGCGCTAGTGGTTGAGAGTCCGCCTGCCAATAGCAGAGGACACGGGTTCGTGACCCGGTCCGGGAGGATCCCACATGCCGCGGAGCGGCTAGGCCCATGAGCTGTGGCCGCTGAGCCTGCGCGTTCGGAGCCTGTGCTCCACAATGGGAGGGGCCACAACAGTGAGAGGCCTGCGTACCGCAAAACAAACAAACAAACAAAAAAACAAGGTCTGCGTGCTAGTGGTTCTCATTGATACTGGAAAGTCATTGCTTTTAGTTCCCTTTAGTGGACAAAGCTAGGAAATTCACTAAAGAAAATAATCATGTGTTTGAACTGCTCATTCCAATTCAACATTGCAGGATTTTTTCCTTAAGTCTGTTTTATTTATTTATTTTTTTTATTTTTATTTTTTTGGCGGTACGCAGGCCTCTCACTGTTGTGGCCTCTCCCGCTGTGGAGCACAGGCTCCGGATGCGCAGGCTCAGCGGCCATGGCTCACGGGCCCAGCCGCTCCGCGGCATGTGGGATCTTCCCGGACCGGGGCACGAACCCTTGTCTCCTGCATTGGCAGGTGGACTCTCAACCACTGCGCCACCAGGGAAGCCCAAGTCTGTTTTATTTTATATGTGCATCTCGTTTCTCTTACGTTGAAAATCTTGGTTCCTAATAACATCAATGTTTTGTTTATTTGCTTTGTTCTGCGCTTACATAAAAGTTGCAAATTTGCAATACTAATATTACTATTGACAGTGATATTATATGAGTTGAAGTAATGTACGTGTGAAGCTTTAGATTTCTTTGGAGCTATTTTTTGTCTCTTGCGAGCAATTTATATGATGCTAAATCGAATGGCTTAAATCTGATGAGGATGAAGAATTTATCCTGTGGCTTAAGAAGGTGGGTGTTGTGCTCAGAATATTGACTGTGCAGGCTCAGCCCTTCTAGACAATTACACCTGTTGAGCTCCCACTGTTTCCCCCTCCCCCCCTTCTCTAAATCCCTTTTTGAGGGTTTTCAGGGTTTCCACTGGGGAGGAGTGTGCATGTCGGGGTGCACTCCCTTCTCTCACATACAGGTTCCATGGTCACCAGCTTCCCACACCCAGGTTGTGAGAGTTAATTTTGTGTCAGCTGGGCTGGGCTCTGGTGCCCAGTTGTTTGGTCATATACCAGTCTAGATGCTGCTATGAAGCCATTTTTGAGAACTCTGATTAACATTTAAATCAGATTTTGAGTAAAGCAGACTACACTTCATGATGCGGTGGGCCTCATCCAGTCCGTTGAAGGCCTTCAGGGGAAAGACTCAGGTCCTTGAAGAGGAAGGAATTTGGCCTCCAGATGGCTTTGAGACCCAAGACATTAACCTCTTGCTGGACTTGCCAGCCTGTCCCCTAGATTTTGGATTCGTCAGCCCCTGTAATCATGTGAACTAATTCCTTAAGTCCCATCCCCCCACTCCTGCCTCTTTCTCCCCCTCTTCCCACACCCCTGTTCTCTACACACACACACACACACACACACACACACACACACACACACACACACACACACACACACACACACACACACACACACACCATGGGTTCAGTTTCTATGGAGAACGCTGGTTGTCTCAAAACCTCAGACAAAATGGTTGGGGGTCTCTGCTGTGTGGCCCAGGGTGACAAGCAGTTGGTTATCATGCAGGCAGAAGAGGCGCGTGGCAGGACGATAAACGCTGCTGCTGAGGGAGCGGGTGCAGGAAATGGTGGGGGAGAACGTGCCTCCCCTCCCACTCGGAACTCAGCGACTGTGGCTGCCCGTGCCTGGCAGGTGTGACCTTTGATCGATTTGGAACCAGAGTGTCTTCCCGGGCCAGGAGCAGCCTAACACTCCCTGCTTTGGTGAGAGAGGAAGAGGCCCTCTCTGACCCTCGCGATCCTGCCGGTGGCTCTCAGGTGGGCCAGGCTGTGTGCACAGCAGGCTCATGTTTGGGAAGGGCTTCCCCTCGGCAGCGGAAGGAGCTGATTGTTCTCATTGCTTGAAGAGTAAAGGTCAAGCCGCTTGTTGCAAGAGGCAGTATAGGGTCTCCTGCCTCATCGTAGCCCTCCTGCGGGGAGTAGAGTTTTGGTAACCTAGAGGAAAGCGCGGGGCACCCGGGACCACGACAGAGCATGAAGCTGGCCCACGAGGCAGTGCAAACAACAGAAAAGTGGATTTTCCAAGGTCACTCCATTCAGAGGTGAAAAGGCTCCTCCAGCGAGGCCCAGTAAGATCGTACCAACTGTCCCTCCAGGAGGGAGTTGGCCCATGTGGGGTGCACAGACCAAGTGGGAAAAGACCAAGGGGTGAGTGGAGGAAGAAAAGAGAGATGGGGGAGGGAAGAGACCCCAGGTTTCCAGGTGACGGGAAGGAAAAAGGTGGCACTGCTTTCGTGCACACGCTGCTTATCTGTAAACATCCATGATCAAGATTCTCCTGGGGCTTCCCTGGTGGCACAGTGGTTAAGAATCCGCCTGCCAATGCAGGGGACATGGGTTCAAGCCCCGGTCTGGGAAGATCCCACATGCCGTGGAGCAGCTAGGCCCGTGCGCCACAACTACTGAGCCTGTGCTCTAGAGCCCGCAAGCTGCAACTACTGAAGCCCGCGCACCTAGAGCTTGTGTTCCACAACAAGAGAAGCCATTGCAATCAGAAGCCTGCGCACCGCAACGAAGAGTAGCCCCCGCTCGCCGCAACTAGAGAAAGCCCACTCGCAGCACTGAAGACTCAACACAGCCATAAGTGAGTGAATGAATGAATGAATGAGACCTTTGCTGGGCCTTAGCAGTGGCATGCAGGATCTTTTAGTTGGGGCATGCAAACTCTTAGTTGTGGCATGTGGATCTAGTTCCCTGACCAGGGATCGAACCCAGGCCCCTTGCATTGGGAGTGCGAAGTCTTAGCCACTGGATCACCAGGGAAGTCCCATAAGAATATATTTCTTGTTTCAGGTTCTCTTCCCTCTGTTCTATCTACTGACTCTCGTATGTTTTATTATTACTGGTTTTTAAATTGTGAGTTTATTTTTAGCGGGGATTCTTTTATTTTTAAATTTATTTTGGCCAAGCAGCACGGTGATCTTAGTTCCCTGACCAGGGATTGAACCCTGTGCCCCCTGCACTGGGAGCACGGAGTCTTAACCGTTGGACCACCAGGGAGGTCCCTCAGTTGCTTCTAATTCTGCCTTGAGGCTTGGGTTCCAGCCTTGTAGGGTCTCTTCCTGCAGTCGGCTGTGGCCCAGAAACACACGTGCCCTATGTCTTTAAGCACTTCATAGCCCTGTCAGATAGAAGAGTCAGCAGCCTGGTAGTGTCACCTGGGAAGAGGACGCCCCCACATGTGCACGCCCGTTGTTCAGGGGATTCTGGTTGTAGCAACAGGTGGATGTGACCACCAAGCAACCTGGGAGTTAAATGCAAGTCCTGAAGGCCCACGGCCCTGTGGTTCCGTGAAATCAGCCCCATTTCTTCAACTCAAGGCAGACAAGAAAAATAACAGGAGAGACACTGTAACAGTCTTGTTATGTCTTTCCTTTTTCTATGGATAATCTAGGGGTGGTACCTGGCTTCTTATACCTGAATCCGGAAACTTTTTTCCTTCTTTAGGATTATCTACTCTGTTCTCATGGACCATTTTTCACCTTCTGTCACAATTTCCTTTGTGGACTGACCCTCCTTTTCCTCTTTTCTCTACAAAAGCCAAGGCCATTATGTGAAGTCTTAACCCAATATGGAGATTTAATCAGTCAATTCCTTTAAGGAGAGCACATAATTGGGGTCAGGTTAGTGCTTTCTGAGCATCTGATTTAATCTGGAGAGAAGGATAATAAATATGCCCTTTAGATCACTGTTTTCAACCATTTTACCCTGCATTTGTGACACCTTTGATGTTGTTCACTTCAGACACTCTGAGAATGGTGCTTTTCACATGTCAGATAACTAGGGGAACCTCTAGATAATGTCACAGTTGAACTCTCCCAGGTTTGTCAGGATGCTGATCATTCAAGTTTTGGAGTAAAGCATCCCTGTGTGCCTTAGATGCTGCCTACCAATACTTTGTTGAAGATGGAGAAGTCAGACTTACGTCCTCATTCACATTTGCTTGGTGGAAGACACACAGGTTAGGAATCTTCTTATTGTGAGTGACCCCAAACCCCAAACAAAGTAGCTTAAACAAAAGAAACACAAAGCAAAAGAATTCATTGGCTCTCGTCACTGAGAAGGCCACAGGTAAAACAGCTTCAGGTGAGACTTGAGTCAGGACTCAGGTGATGCTCGCAGGATGCCCCTCTTGGCTCTGCTCCCACTTTCTGGCCTCGCCTAAGGCTCTGTGTAATGGTCCCTGGAATCTTCAGCTTCCCATCTTTTTGACACAGTCTTGAGGAGGGTAAGAGAATGCTTCTCATTCTCATGAGCCTAGCAAATAATTTCCTCCTCTGAGGAAATTACTGTGGCCAAGAGAATGTGCTAGGCTAATTGGCTTGAGGTGGGCCAGGCACTCACTGTGGGGCTGGGCAGTGGAGTGAACTTCACCTGGGCAGCTGGGGTCTGAGAGTGGGTGGGCTCTCTGGGGGAAAACTGGGAAAACAGAGCTGGGGAAATGGATGCTGGGAGGCCCAATCAGACAAATAAGCAAACATGTGCACTGCATGACTTAGATGGCTATGGGGAAGGTAACAGCTTTTCTCAGAAATGAAACTTTGAACATGCTCAAGGCTTTTGGACTATTTTGAGACCCTTAAGACTTTGTACCTTGTTGTCCAGAAGAAAGAATTTGGACCGGAATAAAATGCGAAAGCAGGTGTCATTGGTTATTTTAACCATTAAAAGAATTCCCCTGTAGAGCATTTATTTGTTTATTCAACGCATTTATTGGTTGCTTACTAGTACCAGGCACTGGACAGGACATTGGAGACAGAGGCGTGAGTGCCACCACCACCAAAACCATGGTAACTGTGATGATTCCATCATAGGCTGATCAGCAGTGTCGCGTGGACCATTATTATTATTATTATTATTTTTTGCGGTACGCGGGGCTCTCACTGTTGTGGCCTCTCCTGTTGCGGAGCACAGGCTCCGGACGCGCAGGCTCAGCAGCCATGGCTCACGGGCCCAGCCGCTCCACGGCATGTGGGATCTTCCCGGACCGGGGCGCGAACCCGTGTCCCCTGCATCGGCAGGCAGACTCTCAACCACTGCGCCACCAGGGAAGCCCCGTGTGGATTATTTTTAATTTAAGTTTTAAAAAGTGAGTTATATATGTGCAGCTCCTATCTATGTAAGTGTACAGCTCCAATCTATTGAATTGTAGCTTCTGCAAGATTTTTTCATGTTTTAGCTATAAGACAGCAGGGTTCTCCCTCGCTGGGATTTAATAACCCCATCTACTTAAAAACATAAAATCAGTTATCCAGACTTAGCAAAGAGCTTTGGGAAAAGAGTCCTTGCCACGAGAATCATTCCTTTTCTGCCCTGCTCTCTGTTCTTCCCTGTCTGTTTCTCTAGCCTCTCATCTGGTGCTTGTTCTAGACCCCTTGGGACCTCATTCCGGTCCTCACCGAACCGTGTCCTTTGCCTTGGTTCTCTTTCACATGTCCTTCCGCATTTCTGCCCATCCTTGCCGAATGATTCTAATTAATTCTGCCAGATGTACTTGCCTCAGGGTAGACTGGAAGTAGGACTTACCTCCTGGAGGGCAAATTCTTATCGTCTGTGTCAGAGGTGCCCTCCATGTTCACAGCAGTCATTACCAGAGCACCTGAGTTGTCTTGCCAGACCCTCAACCCTCAACCCTTTCCCAGCACGATGCTTCAGGCAGCCACCACGCAGCAATCAGCGTTGGCATGCAAGATGAAACGATTTTGCAAGTTTTGGTCTTCCTCGCTGTCAACAAGAGAAACAATTTAATTGCCCTCAGATCTCAGAGGTCAGTAAAGGGGTTAATGCTGTTTCTGCCCTTGTATCTGCGATGTTGCTACTTTGACAGGATTTTCTTTTTCTTGGCAGCAGTTATCAAAGCAGGAGGTGGATGGGCATCGAGGTGAGGTTGCCGCCCGATGTAGAAAAGTCAGTGCTGGTTTCAGTGCATACAGTCTGCTGATAGGCAGGAGAGAAAATGCTCCAGAAAAGAAGTTTACATTGTTTTAATTCTCAGAAGGTTGTTTGTAGGAATAAGACTTTTGTTTAACCCTAGTCGTATTGTCTGCCTTACAAAGAAATTTAGGGGATAAAGAATCACCGTCAAGTCAGTCTAAAATATCAGTTTCACTGCCAGGGGCCTGTGTTTGATCCCTGGTCAGGGAGCTAAGATCCTGCAAGGGGAATTCCCTGGTAGTCCAGTGTTTAGGATTCCACACTTCCACTGCAGGGGCACAGGTTGGATCCCTGGTTGGGGAGCTAAGATCCCCCAAGCTGTGTGGCACGGCCAGGAGAAAAAAAAAAAAAAAAAAAAAAAAAAAATCAGCTTCAATTATGTAGATAAGCAAAAGAAAGTTGATTTTTAAAATAATAAAAAATACCAACCCCCTTGTTAAAGATACACATGAAATTCACTCACAATGCTCTTCCCACAATTTCTGTTATTTTAAGATGATTAGATTTTGTTGAAAAATGAATTGGGATCATGATTTCCTTACTTTTGTTCATGCAGCTTATACCCGGAGAACAATCCTTTGGGAAATGATCTTTTCAATATCGATTTTTCTCTCTGTATTGAGCAGTAGACTCCTGATTGCTTTTCCTCCAGTAGGTTTTCCACAGCAGCCGGATTTCTGAAGTGGAGATACCATGGATCGTGTCATTGTCCCCATAGCAGCCACTCCCCAGGCACCCATTTCTCTGTCCTCTGTGTTGCTTTCTTGATAGTGCTCATCACATTCGGAATTGTTTTTTGTCTGTCAGGCCCTTAGAATGAATGAGCGAGTGTTTCAAGTCCTTTGATAGCTTCAGTTGCCTTTAGGATTAAGTCCTGTCTCCTTCTCAAGGCACCGTGCAAACCCCTGTCTGTTTCTCTAGCCTCTCATCTGGTGCTTGTTCCAGCTCCTTGGGACCACATCCCGGTCCCCACTGAACCGCGTCCTTTTCCCTGGTTCTCTTTCACATTGTCCTTCCCCATTTCCAGAGTACTTCTTTCCCCAGTTGATTCCTCTTCACCCTTGACCCACTGGCCTGAGTAAGAACACCTTACTGTGTGCTCTTTGGATTTCCTTCATCACCAGGTTATCTTGGTCTATTATTATTGCACATTTATTTGTCCAGATTCCTCCACTGGGACGTAAAGTTTTGGGCAGGGGCCTGCCCACTCTCTAGTGTTTTTTCAGCGCCTGGGAGAGAGCCTGGCATATAGATATTTTTGAACCAGGGAAAGAAAGAAAGAAAGAAGGAATGAATGAATGAAATACCCACAAGTAGCTTAGAAGTGGTTCCACTTTTGTTAGCTGATAAATTATGCTAAAATTATGTTTTCTGTATCACAATTATCTATCAGAAAGCAGGATAAGGAAAAGGCCAGAAATCCTGGACCTGGGTAAATCATTTTCCCCAAACTAGATCTGTAGTAATCTATAGGTGATATGGGAGCCTGGGTTGGTGATTAGGACACTTGCATTTATGTCCTCATTCTTCCACATTCCAGGATTTCTAAAGCATTGAAGAGCAGATTCCAAAATACTCTCAGGGTCAGGAAAAAAACGCAGCTAATTCCTTTTGGGTCTAAAAAGTTTTGTGATTCTACACTTCCTGATTTATTAGTATCACCAATTAGGCAGACCTAATTAATCTGAGCTGAGATGAGGTGTAGTAGGCTGATCCTTAATGGGAAGATTTATGGGCTTCCTACTCTAGTCCATCTGAGGCAGGGAAGGGAATGCTCACCAAGTAGTCAGCTGGACGCTGAGGATGTCTTGGTTCCTGTTATGGGAAGACTGTACAGCCAAGGCTTAGCCTGCAGGATTGGAGCGAGAACCAAGAAAATATCTGAGGGCACCCAGTGGCCGTTCAATGAGAGTATCATCAGGATATTCCCCCCAGATGGACCGATATAAATGATTCATTTGGGAACTAACTGGACAAAGAGACAGGATGAGTGGGAAATTTAGTTGGCAAGAATTATACCAGAAAAGATTCTTAGTGAGGGGACTTTAGGGTCTTAAATGGTTTGTTTTGAAGAGTCTCAAGCCTCCCCAGCACAGCTCTTACATGCCTGAAGGCCACAAAAGGCTCTAGAGGCGCCACCCACCCCAAGTGCTTTCCATGCATCAGAAACTCTGTGGAGCCTTGAGCTCGGAGGAGTCATGAGTTCCCATATGTGATGGCCCTGCAGGCCCTCACACTTTTAAGTGTTGGGGGCTTTGGGCTGTGTCTGTTGATGCGAGCCCAGAGGACTATGGCCAATTTTGTTTTAAAGACTAGATTTGAATAATGTGCAACTTCCCCTTGGTGCCCATGATGAAGGGAGGTTGTTGGGAAAATGTGCCAGAAGAATCCTTCTGGACTGTTGGTCAGATTGGCAGAGGAGGACTTCTTAGTATCCTAGTCTCTCTAAGACATTGGAATAGACACATCCAAGGACTTTTGGGCATTGTCTAAAATTAAATCCATGGAAAGATTAAAGCAGAAAGACTTCTTTAGTTTGGCCTTCATACTTACTTTCCTTCTAATCAAGATATGGACTGATAGAGAGTCTTAATTAATATCAGAAAATTGGGAATGTTGGAGATTACGGATTTTAGTTCATGGATTTTTTTTTTTTTTTTTTTTTTTATAAAGGGACTGAGTCACCTCAGATAACTGAAAAAGAGCCAAATTCCGGTGGGTCACCTGAAATGTTGGAGATTACGGATTTTGTTTTTTGGTTTTTTTTTTTTTTTTTTTTTTCTATAAAGGGACTGAGTCACCTCAGATAACTGAAAAAGAGCCAAATTCCGGTGGGTCACCTGAACTGGGTTAATTGCTCTTGTGGTGTTAATTTTAACTTCGAGAGACTTTGAATTGCCAGAGGCAGTAGTTTTAACTGTGGGCCATCACCTTTCCTTAGAGAACTACCTTTTAATCAAAGGTGACTGTTTTCGGTTGGACTAAGGGAATTTTGGTTGGCAGGGGGAGGGGAAGAGGAATGTGCGGGAGTGGTTAGTGCCTTTTCACTGGGAGGGCCTCTGGAGTTACGCTTGCTAGATCCCACATGAGGGTTGCATGAGGCTGATCTACAAAAAAGAGGAAAACTGCAGTTAGCTAGGTTCTATGCAGGTCACTCCCCAGCCATTTTTAAACCCCAATACAAGTAAAGTTTCCCAGGTTCCTGTTACAATGACAAATTGTGGTCTTGGCAAATTGAAGTCTGTACCCATATAGTAAGAGTTTGAAGGGAGACCTTGCTCCCTGGTCCTAGGAAGTTTTCTTGTAAAAGTGGGATCATCCATTGTATTCAAACCTGGGCTCCTAGTAGGTCAGAGCCCTCATTCTGGGCCTTGTATTGTTCGCCAATGTAATAGTGACCTGGAATCCTTGGGTCCTTCAACTCACACACCATCGTCCCATGCTCAGGTGTCAACAGTTATTAAATCTCAGGATTCTCAAAATTGTGGTGCTTCGGGGAGAGGTGGGTCCCAGGAATCTGTACTTATAACAGATCTTTCAGTGGTCCTTAGAGTTTGGGAGGGCAGGAAGGAAACCCCACTTTCAGGCTCCATAGCCTCCTTGCTTCTCTCTGAGCTTTCAGGTCTGAGAGACAAGAGGAGACTTCTGAGGCAAATTTCTTACTATACATCTCTCTGTGTGAAATCTACATTGAAAACCCCGTTAGTCGTGGACGTGAAGCAAAGTTGAAACGGGTGCAGCTTTTCAGGACCTGAAAAACAAGTTGTGTTAAAGCAGATGACGCCCTCACCCCTCCCCTCTCCCCCCCACAAATTTGCGAGTATTAAATTTCTTTTTCTTGTTTCCTCTTTTCTCCAGCCATTTACTTAGGCAGTACGCAGGTGAGGCTAAGAAGGGGCAGTTTTGGAAGCTCTGTGTTTGCACACTCTGAGATTCTGAGCCCAGCCTGGGTGCCCTTGACTGAGGGCTGAGCTTGCCCCGGGGGACAGCCTCTAAGTCTGGAGCAGCCTGCTGCTCTCTGCTGCCCCCTGGTGGAATAGTCTCACAAGGCAAGGCCATCTGTAAGAGGACAGGATTAGTTGGGGTGTAACAAACTGGGGACCGGGTGTGAAGGAGAGTTTCATTGGTTAGGTTCACGTGTAGGAAAAAATTCACAAGATACATAGAAACGCTTCATCTAAAAAAAAAAAAATCCATGCACTGCCACCCTTCACATAAAGCTTCAGTTTCTGGTATCGCATCCTGACATGTGATTGTCCCCGTCTCTTGTGGCCTCACTTCAAGATCCCGTCTCAAGGAACTTCCCAGGTGGTCCAGTGGTTAAGACTCTGCACTTCCAATGCAGAGGGCCTGGGTTCGATCCCTGGTCAGGGAACTAGATCCCACACGCATGCCACAACTAAGAGTTTGCACGCCACAACAAAGGAGCCCTCGAGCTGCGACTAAGGAGCCCTCGAGCTGCAACTAAGACCCAGCGTAACCAAATTAAAAAAGAAAATTCCCATCTCAAATGAGTTATTCTCAATTATAAAAATCTTGTCAATTCTTTGCTGAAATCAGGTCTATCCTATTTCTCAGGTCTGTTAGTTTAGAAGTTCCATTTAAAGAGGAACTTCGAACTTTAGAGTTCCATTTAAAATTAGGCATGGCTTGTTCTTAGTAAATCCAAGCTGGTTCCCAGCAATTACTGCATCCTTTTGTATAAGGGGGCGTAGTATTGTGGTTAAGAATGTGGACTCTGGAATTAGAGTTCCCTGCATTCAAGTCCCAGCTCTATTACTGAGTGAGAGCAATGCCTACTGCATGTGGTGAGGATGAGATGAGATGACATATGGAAAGCACTTGGTACAGTGCCTATCACATAACCATATGGATGTTAGCTGCTTTCTAAGTTCTCACAATTTATTCATTAAATAATTTGTTCTAGACTTTACCTGGAAGAGTCACCAAGTCCTGTAGTTTGCTGACTGCATTCCTCATGGTTTCTCAAGTGCTAATATATTTTTTTTACTTTTTTATTTTTAAATTTTTAAAAAGTTTATTGAAGAAGAGTTGACTTACAGTGTTTCAGGTGTACAGCAAAGTGATTCCTTTGTGCACTGAATATATCTATCTATCTACCTACCTACCTACCTATGTATTCTTTTTTGTTATAGGTTATTGCAAGATATTCAATGTAGTTCTCTGTGCTGTTCGGTAGGTCCTTGTTGTTTATTTTATATATAGTTGTGTGTGTCTGTTAATCCCAAATTCCCAATTTATCCCTCCCCACCTTTCTCTTTTGGTAACCATAAGTTTGTTTTCTATGTCTGTGAGTCTGTTTCTGTTTTGTAAATAAGTTCATTTGTATCATTTTTTTAGATTTCACATACAAGTGACATCATATGACATTTGTCTTTCTCTGTCTGACTTAACTTCACTTAGTATGATAATCTCCAGGTCCATCCATGTTGCTGCAAATGACATTATTTCATTCTTTTTTGTGGCTGTGTAATATTCCATTATATATATAATATATATGTACTATGTATATATATATATCTCACATCTTTCAAGTGCTGATATTCTGTGGGAAACAGCAGACACAGCCTCAGCCCAGTGTGGTCACAGCAGGTGGTGGGGAAAAGCAATCTCTCCTGGTCGCTGAGATATCAGGAGTTAAAGTGCAGGTGCTTTTGGCAGATCACAGGTGTGTGCATAAAAGCAAAACCTGCTCTGCCTCCAATATGTCTAAACTCTTCACCTACCACAGTAAAAAACAAAAACATGAACAGCAAACTTTGCACCTTGAGATAAATCGGAAGTGACAGAGTACCCTGACTGGTCTGATCCCCCAAATTATAAAACATTGAATATTTCCCATAAACCTGGGCTCGCAAACAAAAATAGTTTTATCTCCAATTTTTGCTGTGTTGTTGGCTGGAGATAGGAGCATTATGAGTATAGCGGTCATGTGAGCAAGTTGCTGCTTTCTCATCATGAAGGGACTGATGTGAGCTTTGTAACCTTGGTAATATTGTGTATTTTTTCCTTTAAGTCCTTGTTATATTTTTTATTTGATGAACCAGTCCTTCTGAAGTCTGATTCCCTTGCTGTCTTTGAAGGTGAAGTTTTCTTTCCTTTACTTTCTTTCTTTCTTTCTTTTTTTTAATATAGATTCATTCATTTATTTATTCACTTTTGGCTGTGTTGGGTCTTTGTTGCTGCAAGCGGGCTTTCTCCAGCTGTGTCGAGCAGGGGCTACTCTTCGTTGCGGTGTGTGGGCTTCTCATTGCAGTGGCTTCTCTTGTTTCGGAGCACGGGCTCTAGGCTTGCGGGCTCAGTAGTTGTGGCTCACGGGCTCTAGAGTGCAGGTTCAGTAGTTGTGGCGCGCGGGCTTAGTTGCTCCATGGTATGTGGGATCTTCCTGGACCAGGGCTCGAACCCATGTCCACTGCATTGGCAGGCAGATTTTTAACCACTGCACCACCAGAGAAGTCCCTCTTTCCTTTTCTAAATTCTTCTTTCTCTGGGTATTCCTTTGATACCTGTCACGCCTGAGTCATGCTAAAATGCAAAAGCTCAAATATGTTCTGTCTGGGCCTTTGTTATTAGGTTACAATAACAAAAATTGATTTAGAAATACTTTTAGGCTTAGGAGAGGTGACAAAAATAGTACAGTGAGTTTCAATGTACTCTATGTTCCACTTCCCCTAATGATAACATCTTACATAAATCACAGTACATTATCAAGCCAGGAAATTGACATTGGTATTAGTTACAGACTTTATTCAGATTTCACCAGTTTTTATGTGCACTCTTTTCCTTCGGGTATATAATTCTATGAAATATTATCACATGTGTAGAATTGTGTAAACACCGATACATCCAGGATACAAAATTATTCCATTGCCAGAAAGAAACTCTGACATTTACCCCTTTATAGTCAGTCATAGTCTCCTCCTAACTTTTAACCCCTTACAACTACTGATCCGTTCTTTATAACTGTGTCATTTCAAGGATGTTATATAAATGGAATCATACAGTATATAAACTTTGGAGATTTTTTTTCACTTAGCATAATGCATTTGTGATCCACTCCAGTTGTTATGTATCAATATGTTTCTTTTTGTTGCTGAGGAGTATTCCATTGTGTGACATACTATACTGCAGTTTGTTTATCCATTTGCCTGTTGAAAGATATTTGGGTCATTTCCAGTTTTGGGCTATTACAATTAGAGCTGCTGTGGACATTTGGGTACAGTTTTTTTTGCGTGTAAATATGTTTTATTTCTCTAGGTTTGAGTGACAATCTTATGTTATAAATTGTGTTTGCAGTTGTATTTATAAGATTACTGGTGTTAAGTAGTGCTTCTTGAATTGACCCGGGTAAGTGCGAAAAGAACAGAGGTAACTTAATATATAAGCAATGCACTTAGGCCAAGTGAAGTCAGATGACGTGGCATTTGGTGCTATTGATTGTTGACAGTACTTCAAATAGAGAAAAGTGGTAAGAGAATTGAGTTGTCACAAAACACACTGCCAAACTCAGGAGCACTTGTCTGAAAGCATCAGTACCACTGCCATATTGTGAAGAGTGGTTTTTGTTCCAGCGGAAAAACTTCATTCATTTCGTTATATTAAAACAATTGTTCATTTGGATTTTTATTGGTTTTATAGTTTTTATTTCATTTATAATTTTCTTTTTAAATTTTGTGGCTCTGGACCAGCATATAATCAGCTCAACTACTCAATAAAACCACTATAGTGTATGTGATTTAGTAGTGGTGCCGGTACTGAATAAAGTCAAAGTGAGACACGAGGGAAGGGTTCAGGGCACAACCTTTAAAAGAATGACATAGCTGTTGAGGATATGACAAAAACTGGTTAGAACCAGTTAAGCCCAAGACGGTGCAAGATTCGACTTCCAGTAGACCTTGAGCCTCATTATATGCTCTTTATAATACATTAGCATATGCTAAATGACACACCCACAGGCACCATAACAGTTCCAAGGCTGACCATAAAAGGCCAAAGAGTGGGCAGTGCTCCAAATTCCTGGAAACCCTGCCCCTTCCCACCAAGTAATTGAAGTAATCCACTCATTAGCCTATGAAATTACCCAGCCCATAAAAACTAACCACTCCATGTTTTGGGCCACTCTCGCCTTCTGAGACGGGCTGTACTCTGCCTATGGAGTGTATAACTCTGCCTCACTTTACAATGGCTCACTCTTGAATTTTTTCCTGTGTTGAAGCCAAGGACCCTCACTGGGTGGCCCATGCCAGGAACTCGCCTGAGACCTGAGACATGACCATCCTCTACCATTTTCCTGCAACCTCTTTACAAAGGATATTGATAAATCTACTTCCGACCTATCACTTTGCCTCTTGCTGAATTCCTTCTGTGCCGAGAAATAAAGAACTTGAGCTTCATTAAGTCCTGAGACGAGTTGTGTTGTTTCAGTTGGAAGATTGTGGGTTTGAGTTTCATCCAAAGTGCAGTTGGGTTCGAGTCCCATCTGAGGTGTGCGGCTGCAAAAGGAATACACAAATACACTTATATTAAAAAAAAAAATCTATAAGGATGGGACTTCCCTGGTGGCACAGTGGATGGGACTCTGTGTTCCCATTGCAGGGGGCCCAGGTTCAATCCCTGGTCAGGAATCCCACATGCATGCTGCCATTAAGAGTTCACGTGCCACAACTAAGAAGCCTGCCTGCCGCAGCTAAGAACCGGCGCAACCAAATAAATAAAAAAAAAATCTATAAGGATAGGTATTCATACTGTGTTTTACATTTGTACATATTTACTATAGTTTGAATATTGGATCAAACAGAGTTAAAAAGATGGCTTAAACAAATGTAGAAGGTCCACTCTCATAAACATCTGAGCTAGTAAGTTGTCCAGTAGTGTAGCATTATCTGGAGACCCAGTTTCCTACTAGTTCACTCCCCTGCCTTCTCCTAGATTGGTGCTTCTCAAAATTTAATGTGACTATGAATCACCTGGAGATAAACTTTTTTTGTTTTTTTTTTGGCTATGCCCCTCGGCTTGAGGGATCTTAGCTCCCCAACCAGGGATTGAACCCTGGCCCTCGGCAGTGAAAGCACAGAGTCCTAACCACTGGACCGCCAGGGAATTCCCTGGAGATCTTATTTAACTGCAGAATCAGCTTCAGTAGGTGTGGTGCGGGCTGAGCTCCTGCACTTCCACAAACTCCCAGGTGATTCTGGTCGCACAGACCACCTGTGAGCAGCGAGGTCCAGGAGTATTGCCTTCATTCGCGTGGTTGGAGCTGGTTTGTCACCACTCCTTTGGATTTCCAGCCTGTGGGAAGGAGTCGAGAGGAAGTAAAGGGCAAGCAGCTTCCTCATGAGAACAGGACACAGAAGTTGTAGACCTTCCTCTCCACTTACTTCTCACTGGCCAGAACGTGGTCATGTGACCATACTCAGTTGCAAGGGAGGCTGGAAAATGTAGGCTCGAGGTAAAATCTGAGGAGTTCTATCAACTAAAAGGAAGATGGGGAGAATGAATATAAGGGAATTATAAACAGTCTCTGCCATGATATTTAAAGAGAATTGAAACCAAGACAGGATCTGTGAGAATTTTTTTCCTTTTACACTACTTATATCTGAGAAACACCCATCTGAAGTATAAAGTATATACCTCCTTAGCACTCATGCAAGACTTCTCATAACCTGTCCCTTGCCTACGTTTTCAGTGTCATCTCTCCCCACGATCACACCCTTTGTGCCAATTCTTTTGAATGATTTGCTTTTGCCTGAAAAACCGTGTTCTCAACACCTCAGTTTCTTTGCACGTGGTAGTATTCCCTTTGTCCTTCCCCATCAGCCATTTGCACCCTACTTTGGGCTAGTTGGCAAAGCTGTATTCCCAGGCAATAGAGCGCACACCACGGCGTAGGTGGGGATTTGGCGAATTTGTGTTTTCTTTTTGTTTGTTTGTCTTTTTTTTTATAGAAACCCCCTCCCGGCCCAAGAGAGAATGGGTAGATAAGCACAGATGCTGACTTCTCTGGAACCTCTCAAACCTTCTGTGCTACTGATGGGAGCCATGAGCTTAACTTCACACTTGAAAGGCACGGCTAGACAAGTTCTAGACTTGTCTACCCCCAGCCCCACTGCAACATGAGAGGAAGGCCCACAGCGTTATAATGAGTGTTTTCTGTATAGAGATTCTAGGACAAACCTAGAAGCGAAGTGGCTGGATTCTATTGGAAGATGTTATTGACTCATTGGGAAGCCTTCAGATACTCAGTCAACTCCCTTACGGAATACTAGTTTACTTTTTTAACTTAGGCTGGAATATGTAACAGGCTAAGGTTTTCTTTTCTTTGAGAATATTTTACAGTTGCCTACAGATCATCAAAATTGAGGGGATGTGTGTGTGGACATGTGTTAGAAGAAGTATAAAATTCCTTTCAGTTTTTTTTGGTTTCATCTTTCTAGTTAGAATAGAATTCTCAAAACTTTCCTGGAGGCACTTATACTTCAAGTGATGCTTCCTTTAGGAAACAGCAACAAAAACTACCCACAAAATTTAAGGAACTCACTGCATTTTCCATTCTTTTTAATTAAAATTTTTTTTTGGCCGTGTCACACACCCTGCGGGATCTTAGTTCCCTGACCAGGGATCGAACCCATGGCTCCTGCAGTGGAAACGCAGAGTCCCAACCACTGGACCACCAGGGAATTCCCTTAATTCTATTTCTTACATATTTTTATACTTGTAATATCAGGAGCTCCTCATTGCTCTTTTTTGTGATAATATAATTGCTGGGTTTTTTAAAAAAAATTATTTGTTTTTATTTTTGGGTGTGTTGGGTCCTCGTTGCTGTGCATGGGCTTTCTCTAGTTGCGGTGAGCAGGGGCTACTCTTTGCTGCGGTGCGCGTGCTTTTCATTGCGGTGGCTTCTCTTGTTGTGGAGCACAGGCTCTAGGCACACGGGCTTCAGTAGTTGTGGCACATGGGCTCAGTAGTTGTGACTCGCGGGCTCTAGAGCACAGGCTCAGTAGTTGTGGCACACGGGCTTAGTTGCTCTGCGGCATCATCCTGGACCAGGGCTTGAACCTGTGTCCCCTGCATTGACAGGCGGATTCTTAACCACTGTGCCACCAGGGAAGCCCCTATACGCTTTCTCTAATTGCCTCATTGATTCATTTACCTAAGAGACCTAATGGCTGAATTAAAAATGTAATATCATACATGAATGAAAAGGTCATATCCTAAAGATACTCTACTTCTTCACACAATGCCCAACTTTCAGAAAAACAGGTACCTTTGACCCCTTCTGTCTGTTCTCTGCCTTTGGTACATGTACTGGTTCGTTAGCCTGGGGAGCAACTCTGTTAGTCAGTCATGCTCGTCGTGGGTGTCTGACAGGGACTTAATCCCCGGCTGAATTCCTCTGTTCTTTCCCCAAAATGCAGGCTTCCCTCTTTGGATTGTCTGCGTCAATGCCAGGACCTTTGTCATGACGAACAAGGAGCTTTCATTGTGCTTTAAATTAGTCAACGGGTCAATATTTATTTAGCAACACTATGACATATCAAGAGTATAGCCCCTGGCAGCTAGGAGCTTCTGATTTAAAGGCAGACAAAAATAATGGCAAGACAAAAAAATAATGTTCAAACTGGGCTACAGGAAATGCTCTTGCTACCCGGTCCTTATTCTAGCCCAGTGTTTGTACTCTTGTGTCCCATGTTTTCAGATTGCCCCTTTGGTGCCTTTTAGGAGAGTTGTACATCACAGGGACAACCCCGTGGTGGTGGCACTGGACCAGCAGCGTCTCCGTGGTCTTCCCTGTGGAGAGTGATGGATAGGAAAGGGAGTTGAGAAGCTTTCCTATGCATCCTGTCTTGGGGCAGTGCAAGGGAAAGAATGTGGGTTTGAGTTAGGCCTTGCTCTGATGTGTAACCAAAGGGTAAGATTTTGGCCTCTCTGGGCCTCTGTTTCTCATCTGTAAAATGGGGATAATACTTGCCTCATAAGATGGATGTCATGATTACATGAAAAAATAAAAAATAAAAAAAATAAAAAGGCATGCAAATGCTTACAGCAGTGCCAGGCATGAAGTAGGTGCTGGTTTTCTTCTCCTCACTCCTCTTTGTAAACCTCCAGTGGGACTTAGCACATTCAGAACAGTGTGTTTCTCTCTGGAAAAAGGCTATATTAGTCGTTAAGCTGCTCCAGTGACCCAGTCAATAGACTAAGAATTATGGTCCCCAGAGTCAATGGACCTATTGTTATTAAATTGCCTTGGCCCTGCTAGTTTTCTGGAGTTGTCATTTTGCACTGTAATTGATTTACACTTTTCTTCCTATCCTTCTCTTGCAGATGTGGGCACTAGATGGCGCCATTTTACCAAGTATCAATAGCTTTCACAAATGGCATGACCTGTTCTTTTGACTTGTCCAGCACTAAAAAGAGACAATTCTTACTGCCTGCTTCAGCATAGCCATATATTCCAGGACATCAAAGAAATCTCTTTACAATTCTGTGTTTCTTTCATTTATTATAGGGAATGAGTAATGCTTCGAAATCACCCAGAAGTTCACATATTTGATTTGGTTCCATGGTTTAGGAGAGGGAGAAAACTTGGAGTAGATTAAAAGGGAAACCATAAATTTGATTGGAATGGGAAAATGAAATGTATGAGGAGAGGTCAAAAAAACATGGATTGCTTGGTGTTTGAAGAATGGATAGGCAATGTCATGGTGGGCTCTAACAATGAAGGGCTTCTGGGGAGGGTGGTAAGCAGCTGTTATTCTCCACCACAGGAAGAATAGAACAAGTAGAAATGGGCTTCATGACTACAGAAGAGAGATAAGTTAGCCACAGGAAGAATTTTTGGAACCAAGACTATGTCATATCAGAATGAAGAAAACTGTCAAAATTTTCTTTATTAATATTAAAAATAAATTGGGCAAGGTCCGACATGTCCAGATAGGATTATTTGTAGTCCTATTAGAAGATGGAGGAATGTTCTCTCCTTTATTTTTATTTGTTTATTCTTTTTCCAGAGAAGTTAAAACTCATTTACTTAATTAAATTTAATCCAATTTCAGCCAGTCCTGACCACACATAAAATTCCTTTCTAAAGATCCCTTTTTCCACAAACCTTTTACAACTTTCTACGCCCATTTTATTTGTCTCCTTTTTTCTTTCCCATTTAGAAATAACCAGCTGTAGGACAAAATCATTGTCTTTTTCTTAACAAAATGGGTCTTCCATTTCTTAGACCTTAAAAAAAAATTTCTTGCATATGAAATTGTTTTCCTTATTAATTTTAGTAGTTTTAAGTACATATATTAATTAGAATTTTTAACCCTTAGAAACCTTAATTTTTAGTAAAAACTAAGAAGTAAGCAATTGTGAACTGTTTTGTTCTCTCCTTTATTGTGATGCTTATTTGAAACCTGACATGTGCAGCCTAGGATGATGTTCATTGCAGCCTATGGGTGCAAGCTAGGACTAGATATGACTTAACAGGATAGTAGTGATTTCAAAAGTGTCCCATTATTGTATGTATGTTATATATACACACAAATATATATATATATATATATATATATATATATATATATATACTAGCATTTTTTTCTTAGCTTCTAAAATGCTTATGTAAGAGCTAGACAAGAGGGAAGACAATGACCATAGGAGAAGAGAGAATCAGATGTCTTTCTTGACACTTTTTTTTTTGAAACTCTCGTTTGTTACTTATCATATGATTGCTCAGACTGTGGTTTTGTTTTGTTTGTTTGCTATTCCTTATTTACACCTGTAATATCTGACAGATCAATATGAGGAGGACTGGCTCATACGATTACATATTCATGATTGCACACCAATCACAGGAGTGTGCCAAACAATTTTTTTACTTTCTCCAGAGATTTGCCCAACAGTCCCTATAGAGTGTCCACCTTGGGTGGGTTTCCTTCCTTCCTCTCCTGCCCCACAAAATTGGTAGTCCTCCTTCCAGGGTCCCAGCTTTATCCTGGAGAAATGGCACTTGACTTTTCAGGTCCTTCAAATTCCTCAGAGCAAATAATATGTAAGATAAAAAAACCCTCCATTGCTGATAATGACTGGCCCTCATTGCTTAGCTTAGGTGTGTTATGCTAACAATACTTTCTCTTTTCCAAAGATTATTTAGCAGGAAGGGGTGAGGTAGAGATACAAAGAAAGAAGGTGTTGGTGATGGAACGTTGGGATGAGGTAAAGAAAATCCAGTCCAGCAATTTTTTCCCCTTGCTGATTATAAATGTAATACATGTTTATTGTAGAAAAATTTGAAAAAACACAGACTAGTGTAAAAAAGAAAACTATTCTCTATTCTACCACTTATAGATAACTAAAATTAATATTTTGAAATATTTCCTTCTATGTAACTACAGGAATTTGGAAAAACCGAGCCAACTATTTGTAGAAAGCTGGTCTAGAAAAATCACTGAAGGGCTGAAAGTGACTTAAAAAAAATTTATTGGAGTATAGTTGATTTACAACGTTGTATTAGTTTCAGGTGTACAGCACAGTGATTCAGTTATACATATACATATGTTGATTCTTTTTCAGATTCTTTTCTCATATAGGTTATTACAGAATATTGAGTAGAGTTCCCTGTGCTATACAGTAGGTCCTTGTTGGTTATCTATTTATATATAGTAGTATGTGTATGTTAATCCCAGGCTCCTGATTTAGCCCCCCACCTTTGGTAACCATAAGTTTGTTTTCAAAGGCTGTAAGTCTTTCTGTTTTATAAATAAGTTCATTTGTATCATTTTTAAAAACTAGATTCCACATATGAGTGATATCATATGATATTTGTCTTTCTCTGTCTGACTTACTTCACTTAATGTGTTAATCTCTAGGTCCAATGTTGCTGCAAATGGCAGTATTTCTTTCCTTTTCATGGCTGAATAATATTCCATTGTGTGTGTGTGTGTGTGTGTGTGTGTGTGTATACATACACACACACCACATCATCTTTATCCATTCATCTGTTGATGGACATTTAGGTTGCTTCCATGTCTTGGCTATTATAAATAGTGCTGCGATGAACATTGGGGGTGCATGTATCTTTTTGAATTATGGTTTTCTCCAGATATATACCCAGGACTGGGATTGCTGGATCATATGGTAGTTCTATTTTTAGTTTTTAAGGAACCTCCATACTGTTCTCCATAGTGGCTGTATAACAAGTAGGAAGTTTCCCTTTTTTCCACATGAAAGGTGAATTGAAGAGCAGAAATGGTAAGTCAGGTGCATGTGGATGAGTGGGTAAAGAAAATCTGTTCTCAGAGAGGAAAGTAAGATAGGGATTTAGAAAGAAAAAGAAAGACTCTTGACCTCAGACAGCAACAGAGAGAGCAAGAGTGGCCCCTAGGTTTCCTGCATGTCTCCTGTTCTTAGTTTCCAGGATTAAGCGTGTTGACCCAAGAGCCTGTCCCGGGTCCTATGAGAGGTTGTTCAGCAGCCTTTCAACAGCCCCTAAAGTGGGTTCTCATTACTTGAAATCAAAGATTTCTAACTAACCACGGGCCCCATGGTCAGCCACCTTGGGAACCGGCACCAGCCCCAGGACTCCCTTGAGTTGCAGCCAGCTGTGCTGGAGCCCAACCCTGTATATCAGGAAGCCAGCACCAGCCTTGGTAACTCCCCACTTCAGGGCCCTGCAGCCACGCACCAGGACCTGGTTCAGTCTACCAGCAGACCAGCAGCAGCCCCAGGTACCCCCAGGCTGTGTAGCCAGCTATGCTGGGAGCTGGCCTCACTGACCAGTGGGCTGGCAGCCACCAGACAAGGCATGGCATGGCAGCCAACTGGGCTGGGGGCCAGCCCTGCCTACCAGCACGTCCACAGTAGTTGGTTCTGCCACAGGAGAAAGACCTACACAGCCCACATAGTGGGTACCCCTAGAGCATATAGCTCTGGTGACTGGAGGGGAGTGTGATGCGGGGGCCTATAGGACATCTCCTGCATAAGGCCACTTCTCAAATGTTGGGAAATGTGACCAACCTACCTAATACATAGAAATAAACACAGAGAATTAGGCAAGACGAGGAGGTAGAAGAATATGTTCCGTGTGAAGGAATAAGGCAAAACATCAGAATAAGAAGTAAGTGAAGTGAAGATAAGCAACTACCTGATAAAGAGTTCAAGGTAATAATCATGAAGATACTCAAGGAACTTGGGAGAAGAATGGATGCACATGGTGAAGGGTTTAACAAAGAGTTAGAAAATATAAAGAAGAACCAAACAGAGCTGAAGAATACAATAACTGAAGTAAAAAATACACTAGAAGGAATCAATAGTAGATTAGATGATATAGAGGAGTAGGTCAGCAAACTGGAAGACAAGTAGTAAAAACCAGTGAAGCTGAACAACAACAACAACAACAACAACAAAAGGACAGTTTAAGAACCCTCTGGGAAAACATCAAGTGTACTAACATTTGCATTATAGGGGTCCCAGAAGAAGAGAGAGAGAAAAGGGCAGAAAACTTACTTGAAGAAATAATAACTGAAAACTTCCCTGTCCTGGGAAAGGAAACATACATTCCAGATCCAGGAATCAGAGAGTCCTAAACAAGATGAACCCAAAGAGGCCCAAACCAAGATATGTTGTAATTAAAATGGCAAAAATTGAAGATAAAGAGAAAATCTTAAAGAGCAGCAAGAGAAAAGCAGCTAGTTACAGAAAGCAGAAACTTTGCAGACCTGAAGGGAGTGGTACAATACACAGTAGACCCTTGAAGAACATGGGTTTGAACTGTGCAGGTTCACTTATAAGCAAGTGTTTTTCAATAAAGACTACAGTATTACATGATCCATGGTTGGTTGAATTCAGGGATGTAGAACCGTGGATATGGAGGGCTGACTGTAGAGTTATATGTGCATTTTCAACTGTGCAGGAAGGTTGACTCATCTAACCCCTGTGTCGTTCAAGGGTCAACTGCATCAGAATGATGAAAGGAAAAGAACCTACCACCAGTAATATTCTAGCTGGCAAGATTTTCATTCAGATTTGAAGGAGAGATAGAGTTTTATAGACAGGCAAAAACTAAAAGAGTTTAGCACCACTAAACTGGTCTTACAAGAAATGTTAAAGGAACTTCTTTAAGCAGAAAAAAAGACCACAACTAGAAATATGAAAATTATGAAAGGAAAAGTCTCATTGGTTAAGGCAAACATACTATAAAAGTAGTAGATCAAACACTTATGTAGCTAGTAGGAAGATTAAAAGACAAAAGTGGTAAAATCATCTATACCCACAATACATAAAACAAAAAGAGGTAAAATATGATGTCAAAACATTAAATGTTTTGGGGGGAGTAAAAATGCAGGATTGTTAAAATGTGTTTGAGCTTAAGTGATCATCAACTTAAAATATATATTGTTGTTATATATGAATCTCATGGTAACCAGAAACCAAAAATCTATAATAGATACACACACAAAAAGGAGAAAGGAATCCAAACATAACACTAAAGGTAGTCATCAAATCACAAGGGAAGAGAGCAAAAGAAGAAGAAAGGAACAAAAGAGAACCACAAAAACAACCAGAAAACAATTAACAAAATGGCAATAATTACTTTAAATGTAAACGGACTAAATGCTTCAATTAAAAGGCATAGAATCGTTGAATAGATAAAAAGCAAGACCCATATATATGCTGCCTACAAGAGACTCACTTCAGATCTAAAGACATACAGATTGAAAGTGAGGGAAAGGAAGAAGATATTTCATGCAGATGGAAACAGAAAGAAAGTTGGCATAGCAATACTTATATCAGACAAAATTGACTTTAACACAAAAAACCTAAATACATAAAGCAGATATTAACAAACATAAAGGGAGAAACTGACAGTAACACAATAATAGTAGGGGACTTTAACACTCCTCTTACATCAGTGGACAGATCATCCAGACAGAAAATCAATAAGGAAACACTGACCTCAAATGACAAATCAGGCCAGATGGAATATATATATATATATATATATATATATATATATATATATATATATATATATATATACACAC
>NW_006779887.1:856119-868470 GCF_000442215.2 Lipotes vexillifer | reverse complement strand
GTATATATATATATATATATATATATATATATATATATATATATATATATATATATATACACACTATATATAATACATATATATAAAACATTCCAACCAAAAGCAGCAGAGTACATATTCTTCTCAAGTACAGATGGAACATTCTCCAGGATATATTGCATGCTCGGCCACAAAACAAGTCTCAGTGAATTTAAGAAGACTGAAATCATATCAAGCATCTTTTCTGATCACAGTAGCAAGAGACTAGAAATCAACTATGAGAAAAAAACTGCAAAAAACACAAACACGTGGAGGCTAAACAATATGCTACTAAACAACCAATTGGTCAATGAAGAAATCAAAAAGGAAATAAAAAAAAATACCTGGAGACAAATGAAAATGGAAACACAATGATCCAAAATCTATGGGAAACAGCAAAAGCAGCTCTAAGAGGGAAGTTTATAGTGATACATACCTCAGGAAATAAGAAATATCTCAAATAAACAATCTAACCTTACACCTGAAGGAACTAGAAAAGAAAAACCACCAAAACCCCAAGTTAGTAGAAGGAAAGAAATAATAAATATCAGAGCAGAAATAAATGAAATAGAGACTAAAAACAATAGAAAAGATCAAGGAAACTATGAGCCGGATCTTTGAAAAGATAAACAAATTTGATAAGTCTTTAGCCAGACTCATCAAGAAAAAAAGAGAGAGGGCACAAATAAATAAAATCAGAAATGAAAGAGGAAAAGTTATACTAATACCATAGAAATACAGAGAATCATAAGAGATTAATATGAGCAATTATATGCCAATAAAATGAATGACCTAGAAGAAATAGATAAATTCCTAGAAATGTACAATCTCCCAAGACTGGATCAGGAAGAAATAGAACATATGAACAGATTGTTTACTAGTAAAGAAATTGAATCAGTAATAAAAAAACTCCCAAGAAACAGAAGCCCAGGACCAGATGGCTTCACAGGTAAATTCTACCAAACATTTAGTGAAGAGCTAGCATCTATCCTTATCAAACTATTAAAAAAAAATTGAACAGGAAGGAACACTTCCAAACTCATTTTATGAGGCCAGCATCACCCTGACACCAAAACCAAAGATATCACAAAAAAAGAAAATTATAGGCCGATATTACTGATGAACATAGATGTAAAATTCCTCAACAAAATATTAGTAAACCAAATCCAACAGTACATTGAAAGGATCATACGTCATGAACAAGTGGGATTTATTCCAGGGATGCAAGGATTTTCAGTATCTGCAAATCAATCAGCGTGATACATCATATTAACTAAGTGAAGAATAAAAACCATACGATCATCTCAATAGATGCAGAAAAAGCTTTTGTTAAAATTCAACATCCATTTATGATAAAAACTCTCAACAAAGTGGGTATAGAGGGAACATACCTCAACATAATAAAGGCCACATATGACAAGCCTACAATCAACGTTACACTTAATGGTGAAAAGCTGAAAGCATTTCCTCTAAGATCAAGAGCAAGACAGGGATACCCACTCTCACCAGTTTTACTCAAAATTGTATTGGAAGTCCTAGCTACAGCAGTCAGACGGGAAAAAGAAGTAAACAGAATCCAAATTTGGAAAGGAAGAAAAACTGTCACTGTTTGCAGATGACATGATACTGTACATAGAAAATCCTTAAGAGGCCACTAAAAAAACATTAGAACTAATAAAAGAATTCAGTAAAGTTGGAGGATTCAAAATTAATATACAGAAATCTGTTGTGTTTCTATACACTAAAAATGAACTATCCGGGAAATTAAGAAAACAGTCCCATTTGCAATTGCATCAGAAAGAATAAATCTAAGCAAGGAGGTAAAAGGCCTGTACTTGAAAAACTATAAGACATTGATAAAAGAAATTGAAGATGAAACAAACAAATGGAAAGATATACTATCCTCATGGATTAGAAGAATCAGTATATAAAAAATGTCCATACTACCCAAAGCAACCTTCAGATTCAATGCAATCCCTATCAAAATTCCAAACAAATAATTCTGAAATTTGTATGGAAACACAAAAGACCCTGAATAGCTAAAGCAATCTTTAAAAAGAAGAGTGATGGGAAAATTTGTTATGCAGCAATAGATAGATAATACAGTGCCTTGCTTTGTTTCCTCCCATTTCCTGTCCTACTCCCCCGGTTCTCTTAACAGTTTTTCCAGAGGGCTTTTTCTTAATAAATCACTTCTACCTGATTCTTCCCTATGACAGTTGGTCCTAGGCAGCAGATTCTAAGGATGGGATTCTAAGGTTGGATAACTTACCAGCAAGATGGCAACAAGGACCATCACTGTAATAGGTGAAGTGCTGTAGCTTGGCATATCAGAGCCTTGCAAATATTAACACTTTCACCTGTGGTGGGTTGAGATAGGAACATAGACTGAAGAGAATGTTCTGGTTTATGCACTATCTCTAGTATTTGAGAGATTTGAGGGAGACAGTAATTAAAAGGACAGTGGAAGAGTTCGTTGATTTTGGGTGCTTACTGATGCATTGACGAGAGAAAATGACAAGCTCATTATCAAAATAAAGTATGATGTGAAAGTCTGAAGGCCTCCAGTGCAGCAACCAGAGGGTGGACCACGCTTAAGATAAAGCTCAGGATCTTAGTGTAAGAACAGCAGAACTTCAGGGAATACTACATTAGCAACTTCTTTCATGTGAAAGTTAAGATCCTGTTAGGGAAGGCGTAAGACCCTGAGACTTAAGATGGGGACAGTTGGGTGCACCAGAGACCTTTGCATCACCCGATTCCCCTGAACCCCCTGGGATGGCAGAAATGGACCATTTCCTCTTGCTGGAGGATAGCAGCACCTATTCCTCATCTAAAGACTATGCAGAGGTTGCAACAGGAACAAATGCTCTGCAAGACAGTACATGCTGTCCTCAGAGTCTGCTCTCACCTCCCTTCCTGGCCATTAGACTAGTAATTTTGGTCACATATTGTATCCCAACTGATGAAGTGCTGGCCCTGCTGAAGGAGAAAGGAGCAGAGCTGCAGGAACTGGCTATTAAATACTTGTATATTAACCTGGGAGTGGGTTTTAGAGAGTGATGACCTGGTAGTATAGACTATAGAGTTAGATATGGCAAGAGTTTGTTACAATGAATATACTCACCTGTGATTCAGGATTTACTATTCTGGCAGGGGCTCTTGGAGCCAGGCTCAGTATGCTGCTGGATTGCTCAAAGAGGCTTGGAAAGAGTGATGGCACATAATGAAAGAGGCAGTAAGGCCAGAACTGCCTTGGCATGGTATCAAGGAAGGAATCAAAGTCTCAGAGCAGTGAGCATATGTGCTAGTTATCAGCTTATTATCTCTTAGCTCCAAATCCACTTTTGTTTTCTTTTTTTTTTTTCTTTTGCCTTGTGATTTTGGAGCTGGACTATGTAATCATTTCTTTGTTGCCATCTGGTACAATATTAGGCTTTAACAGTGGAGGGTGCTGGAGGGATACTGCACAGCATAGGGGAGGAAGGGGCTTCTCTTTTTGGTTTTGGCATGCTTTTTTTCTCTTTCTCTTTCCTCTGATGATGTGGTGCCTAACAGTAGGCAGAGGCCCATTGGTACTCACTCCCCTATAAGTTGCTGCAGTAATCCAGCAGGCTGCTTGCTGTGAACCAGCTCAAGTTCATTCAGTAAACTTTACTGTTAAGGGTAGGAGGGTGACTGGAAATCAGAATGTTTTGGTCCACAGGGTTCTCTCACAGTAGCCAAGTGATCATGGAGTAATTATGAATGAAGGGGTTGGGCATTCTACTAGAATATTGCTGCATTCATATAGCAGAAAACAACAACAATACAAACTCCAGATCTGGTGGCCAACAGTCTGATTGGAATTGCCACAGTGGAGAGTCATGGCCACTCACCCATCTTCCAGACCTAAGCCAGTGCACAGACTCAGAGTTCCTTGACTGAAGGGCAGCTGGGTCCCCTTGGGAAGGACCTAGTAATGTTGCCACAAGTATATACAGTAAATCTTCTCTCAAGTCTTCCCCAGTGGGAACTGGTGCCTATTTACTAGAATAAATGTGCAGTAAGGAAAAAACCTCTTGGGTATTACTAGATACTGGCTCTGTATTGATGCTAATTTCTGGGGAAGTAAGATACTAGCAAGTCCCAGTAAGTCAAAGTGGGGACTTATGGTGGCCAGGTGACAAGTGGAATCTTAACTAACTCACAGTGGTTGCATTGATCCATGGACCCTGTGGTTATTTTCCCAGTTCTTGAATGCAATATTGGAAGATACACAATTGGTAACTGCCAGAATACCTGCACTCGCTCTGTGTCCCATGGGGTAGGGGCCATTTATGATAGGCAGGGCTAAGTAAAAGCTTCTGGAACTTCGCCTCCCTACCAAGGTAGTAAGTTAGAAGTAATATGCATCTATGGGTGAACTATAGATATTATGCCTCCATCAGACACTTAAAATATGTGGGGTTGGTGATACCTAGCACATTCCCATTTAAATCACCTGTTTCACTTGTGTAGCATTTGGATAGATTTAGAGAATGACTAAGAATATTGTAATCTTAATCAGGTAGTGACTCTGACTGCATCTTCTGCCTCAGATGTAGCATCTTTATCAGAGCAAATCAACACAGCCCCCAACACTTGATAGGCAATTATAAACCTAGCTAATACATTTTTCCTCATACCAATTTGTGCAGAACACCAGAAGCGGTTTGCTTTGACCTGGAAAGGCTAACAGCACACCTTCACTTTTCCAGGCCCCTGACCGATAGCCAAACCATTCTCCACTGTCTAGGAATCCGTGTATATCTTTACCTTGGACAACTTTACTTTTCACATACAATGGATGACCAGGTGCACTGCCCAAAATTCTTCTCCCTGGTCTTGAGAAGAGCCCTGTGGGTGCAACTATGAGAGTGGGCAAAAATTTCAGCATCTTTTTTTTTTTTATTGCATATTAAAGCATTTTAGAGAGCATCCGCTGCAGAAGAGACACTGTTCATCCAGGCTGTCAGGAGGATCATCCAGTAGATGTCAGACAGTCTTTGCCTGATTTACCACTGAGAGCTCACAGGGTATCTGATGTACCAAAAAAAGCATCTCACATGTTACCCTGATCAAGGTATACTCACTTTATGTTAAGGAGGTAAAACAATGAACATATGATCATGGCATCACCAATTTTACCACATAGTACGTAGTATGCTGATAGGTTGAAAAGTATTGGGATGACTTATTGAAGGTGTAGCTGAAGTGTCATCTTGAAGATGATAATCTACAAGGTTGGAACACGGTCCTTTAAGGTGCAGTATTTCTTTTGAGTCAATGGCCATTATATGACTTTGTGTAGAGCATGAGTCTGGGTCAAGTGACTTGCATGGTGAATAGGTACTTCTTGTGCCTGCAAATTTAGTTTCTGAAGTTTTAGAGGTTCTGGTTCCCAGATGGGGTTACTTCCATCAGGGATCTCAGTCAGAGTCCCACTAAATCTAAACTATGTTTATACCGTAACATTTTATACTTCTCATGCCATTAAGTTAGCTAAGGCTAAGAAAGGAGTTATAGTGGCAAAGGTAATTGACCCTGATCACCATGAGGAGGTAGGGTTGCTGCTCCATAATAAGGAAAGGGAAGAGAATGTTTAGAACTCAGGAGATCCATTGGCATATCTCTTGGTGTTCTCATGTGAAAAAGGAATTATAGCTACAGAGGCCTGAGGGGGCAAATTAGCCATGGGCTCAGACCTCTCAGGGATGAAGGTCTAGGTCACTCAGCAGGCAAGTAACCTAGACCAGCAGAAGCTAGCCAAAGGGAGAGGAATCTAGAATTGGTGGTAGAGAATCATAAATGGGTGGTATCGGTTATAGCTTCAGGACCAACTGTAGCAGTAGAGACTATGGTTTGTCCTACTAACTTCCTTCTGTAAAAATAATCATACTACTAATAAGAATAATCATAAATTATAGAGCTCATATATTCTTGTCACTGTTCTATGTGCTTTATATTAATAAATTCGGTCTTCAAAAAAACCCTATGAATTGGGTAATAGTATTATGATAGCTTTACAGATAAAGGAACTGAGACCTAAGATGAAGTAACTAAATGATCAAGAGTTGAGAGGGATGTGGATGATAGAATACCTTTTGCATGGAATAATCAAGAAAGAATTCATTAATTGGCTTTTGATCCTTTGCTTCAAGGTGGTTGGATGAATAGCAGGTTTGGTGACGGGTGGGTGGATGCAAAGAGGAACACCTTCCAGGGGTAGGGAATGGAATAAACAGATGGCACACAGGGAGCAAATAGAGATGTATGCTGGTTGAGTAATAGATACATGAGTTTGGTCAGAGGGCAAGACTGGTGATGGGAAGGAATGGGAGATAAAATTTTAAAAGTAGAATTGGGTCATCCTAGGTAGAGTTCTGAAGCCAAGTTTAAAACTTTGAATTTTATTTTTGGCGGTCACAGGGAATGATTTAGGATTAAAAAAAATATATTTATTTATTTTTATTTTTGGCTGCATTGGGTCTTTGTTGCTGCACGTGGGCTTTCCCTTGTTGCGGTGAGCAGGGGCTACTCTTCATTACAGTGAGTGGGCTTCTCATTGTGGTGGCTTCTCTTGTTGAAGAGCATGGGCTCTAGGTGTGTGGGCTTCAGTAGTTGTGGCATGTGGGCTCAGTAGTTGTGGCACACAGGCTTAGTTGCTTTGTGGTATGTGGGATCTTCCCAGACCAGGGCTCAAACCAGTGTCCCCTGCATTGGCAGGCATATTCTTAACCACTGTGCCACCAGGGAATTCCCTGATTTAGGATTTTTAAGGACATATGTGACATTATAGAGCTCTCCAGAAGAGGGGTTTCCAAATGCCAGGTGGTAAACAGATCCCATTCTGGCTGCTTAAGAATTGTTTGTGTCCTTGCAGGACATTTGGCCCTGTTCAAAACATTCATAAGACATTGATTTACCCCCAAATGTCCTTGATACTTGCAGGAACGTTTGGTCCTGTCCAAAACATTCATAAGACATTTCTTCCATGCCAGAGGGTCCTTGACATTTAGTCCTGTCCAAAACCATTTATCATGGACCAACTATGCTCATGGATGTTTTGGATAGAGCCAAATTTCAAGGACCTTTTAGCATAGACCCCGTCTTATGGACCAAATGTCTAAGGGACTTTTTGGATTGGGCAAAATGTCTGCTAACCATTTGGGGACATTTAAATAATACGGATCCCTGGGACTTGCCTGAGGAATTCACCAAGTATATGTCTCTATTGACTGTCTTTTCCCTTCTTCCTTCTCCCTGATGGCCAGGTTATATTTCCACTTTTAATTGCAGGCCCCTTTTCTTGCTCCCTCACATTTATTTGTGACATCAGTGAATTGTGGCTTCTGGTTATGTACCTGTTTTGTCTGAGGTTACTCAACTCAGACCTCAAATGTTTGACAACCTTGGGTTTTTCCTTTTTTTGAGGCCTTGCTAATAAGACTCATGAAGATCCAAAAACTGACCCTTTCTGATACTTTCTTTTTTTGCGGTACGCGGGCCTCTCATTGCTGCGGCCTCTCCCGCCGTGGAGCACAGGCTCCGGACGCGCAGGCTCAGCGGCCATGGCTCACGGGCCCAGCCACTCCGCGGCATGTGGAATCCTCCCGGACCAGGGCATGAACCCGTGTCCCCTGCACTGGCAGGCGGACTCTCAACCACTGCGCCACCAGGGAAGCCCTCTGATACTTTTTTTAAAGAAAAGTTTTAGATTTCTTTTTTTTTTTCCTTTTCTTTTCTAAGCTAAATCATATCTGTCCTTTTAATGGTTTAAATTATGTCATGGTGTCAGACCTTCAATATTCTATCAGGTTCCAGTTTGCCTGTGATCCTCTGTGACAGTGGCACCCAGAATGGCATACAGTGCTCTGGATATTCTGATCCACACAGACTAGAGTGAGACCATTACCCCTCCTCCCCCTAGACCCAAATGGACTCTATGTTTCATAGCTCAGATGCATTCATAGCCCAGCAGCTCCATCATTCTGCTGCTTCTTTCAAAGCTATGGCCACTAAAGTCACTAAGCCTTTTCCATTCTAGCTCGTTCTCATCTCTCTTTCAACAATTGTATGTGCAGTTAGTTACTAGAGAGTTATTGAGGAACTGGACTCACTACTTTAGCCAATTTAATATCCCATCTAGCTTTCTTGTGATGGGCAATTTAGTGTAATGTTGCCACAGTTTTGATTCTGTCTTTTTCTCACAATTTTTCTTTTTTAAAAATGACACGAAAGGCTTTTTTAAAAAAAAATGTGCTAGGTTTGGTTATACTCCTTCATTTTTCCCCCATGAAACTAAAAAGCCAACTGTTTTGTTTGTACATTTTGTCATCAGTCACAGAGAACAAGAACTTTCAAAATGGAATTTGGTTTTGTGTGGTTTTTTTTTTTTTTTAAGATTGGTGGACACAGAAAAGAAAGTTGATACTGAAGACATGAGTAAAATGTGATAATGTATTATTTTAAAAAATTAAGATATAATGCACATACCATAAAATTCATCCTTTAAACTGTATAACTGTCAGGGGTTTTTAGTATATTCCTAAGGTTGTGAAGCCATCACCACTAGTTCCAGAACGTTTTCATTACCTCCAAAGAAACTCCGTACCAGTTAGCAGTCACTATGCATTCTCCTGTGTCCATAGCCCCTTTGGATTTCTGACTTCCTGCTATCTTCTGTGTGTGGAGATCAGAGGATTGCAGTCCGAGAGCTGACTGGCACATGTTTTATTTTGTTTGTTTTTCATCCTAAACTGTGCAGGGGAGAATCTTGCATTTACAGTGTCCCAACATCTCATCTATTCAATTACACTGGATTTTTAGGAAGAGATGAACTCATTTTCGACAGAAAGAGAATTTTGCTCAACATCATCTCCTCAACCTGGGTTTCAGCTTTTTCAATATTCATGCTTCTCTTTCCAGCCAAATGCCCATTCTCTTTAAAGAAAAGGAAGAAGCAAAATAGAAGTTGAGCAGTTCTGTTTTCTCTATGATCTGTTAACATTGCACAATAATCTCTGCTCATCAGGCTTATTTTTTCCACGTTCCTGCTCCAAGCGAAATCATAAGAAGTCTTGTCTTCAGCATCACTTGTGCATTCTTGGCTTTAGCCTTCCTGAGACAATTCCCATTGATTTGCACCAACTTTTGCATGTAATTTTGGCAATAGGTCCCTTGACCCCATCTGTGATATGTGTATCCTAAATCTGAGCTTGTTAGGACACTTTCTGTGTAGCCACATCAATCCTTCCTCTCTTTTTTCCTTCCCAGGAATCATTTCTGGAAGTTAGGTCTGAATTTTATTTTTGAAAGTCCCATCCTTCCTGCCTCATCTCCCCTTGCAGCACCACAGACTGTGGGCCCATAGCTACGTTTTCTTTCTGCCATATAGCAAGAGGGCTTGCCTCTGACTACACCAGCTCTCTCTTCCCTAACAGTCATCACTCCAGGATGACAAAGTCCCTTGCTCCCCAATGTTCCTGCCATTTCATCCTCACCATACAGTTTTCCCATGTTGGTCCAGAAGAGGAGTTTCCCTCGTTATTTCCTCCACCTCTGAGAGATCATACTGTCAGGCTGAATTTGTCAGATGCACTTTTATAAATGGACTAGGACATTACCTTTCTAAGACTTTTGTAGTATGTGATCATTTGTTCTTTTATAAACATTCATGAAGTGCAACTTGCAGAAATCCACCTGAGAGCAGGGATGAAATGAAAGGAGGAAGCTTGTATCCTGAGCTGATAGGTAACAGGGCCACACAGGCACATACCTTGTTTCTCCAGAAGATGATGCCCTTTTAATCACCACGTTTTGGGAGTTGTCAGCTGCTTTATTTACTTTCCCTGCAGATAGATGATTAAGTTAGAATTCTAGCTCTCCCATAACTGTATAACTTTGGGCAATGGGCAAATTACCTATTTTTCTAGGTTTAGTTTTCTTTGTTTGTAAAATGAGAATAAGAATATCTAGCTCATAGTATTTGTCATAGATTAAAGATGTCTCCAAATTTTTTGGACACTCCTCCCATTGAGAGGTAAAATCTATGTCTCTGCTGCTTAAATCTGGGCTCTGTGTTTGCTTGACCAATAGAATATAGCAGAAGTGACAGTGTGCCAGTTTCTGGCATAAGAGACTGGCAGCTTCTACTTCCCCTTTCTAGGAAAACTTTCTCTAGGTGTCCTGATCCACCATGTTAGAAGGCCACACACCCTGAGACCACCATGCTGGGGGCTCAGTATGAGATGGTCCTAACCAAGCCCAACCTTCCAGTCATAATGAAGTCATCTCGTACCTTCCGACTAACCCATCAGCTGAATACCCCCAGGTGACTCATTGACTACAGTGGATGCCATGTGGAGCAGAGGAATTGTCCACCTGAGTCTTGATTGAATTCTTGACACACAGACTCATGCGATTTAATGATTATTGTTTTAAGTTATTCAGTATAGCAGCAATAGAAAACTAGAACAGTATTTGGTACCTGGAAGTGGGGTGCTTCTCTTATAAAACCCTAAAATGTATGGCTTTGGGACTAGGCAGTAGGCAGAACCTAGGAGGCCTTGAGGAGGCTGTTGATAAAAGCTAGAAGGTCATTGAAAAGACAACTGGTGAGTCCTGGAAGGAGGGATAAAATTGGCTTTGGAGGTTGGAAAAAATGTGACCCTTATTGTGTAATGGAGGAAAGTTTAACAACATTGTTGTCTGTAGTAGTGTGGAAAAATAGAACATAAACCTAACAAACTGGTGGATTTGGTTAAAGAGATTTCCTGGCAGAATATTGAAGGTGCCAATTGGTTTCTTTGAGTCACTGATAATAAGGTGTGGATAGAGAGACATAAGTATAATTTTTTTTGCAGTATTTTAACAATTTTTAAAGGAACTGTAGGGACCTAGGATTTAATGGGTTTCAAAATAAAACTTTCTCATTCCCTACCTCTCCATTGGCAAAAGAATTTTGAAGTAAAGTGACCTCAAGGCAAGGTCATATAAAAATATGGCTGTAAGACCCTTTGTTAATCTTCCAGAAAGATTTAAAGATATGTCTAGAACTAGAAAAAAGGCTTCTAATTATCCCATGACTCTCTTGATTCAGCCCAAGGCAGGGAAGGAACTGTCTTATAGAGATTTGTGGGTGTGGCTTTTATTTAATGGAGTGCATCCCAGTGAAATTCATAGAAATCTCACAAAGTTTTTAAGAGAATTGAATTGATGGAAGCCACATCAACTTTGACTAAAACGGACAAAGATAGTTCAAAATAAAAAGAGCTCTCAAATTTCAATGGGCAAGAAGCAGTTAAGAAGGCTACTAAACTACAATCACAGGCTAGTTCTTATGGAAAAGGAAAGTTGGTTCAGAGAGTGGAATCAAGAGATGTGGAGCGCAAGTCCTGGACTGGACTGGACACTAATCCAGCCACTGATGATGTTTGGCCAACTGCATTTCAGAGCTATCATGGGCCAGATGAATGCTATGTGCCTCCTGTTCTTTCCCCTTTTGAACAGGGGTGTCTATTGCTATTATCCTATGCCGGTCTCATGATTGTGTGCTGTCATTGTGTGTGTGTGTGTGTGTGTGTGTGTGTGTGTGTGTGTGTGTGTGCTGGCAGATAACTTGTTCTTTACAGACCTTCTGATGAGAGGAAGAACTGTACCTGTGGAGTCTCATCCACACCTGGACCTGATTTAGATCTGATTTAGATGATGAGATCCCAGATCTTGAGCTAACTGAGTCCTTTGGGGACCTTGGAAAGGAGTCAGAGAATTTTACACAAGGGAAAAATGTAAATAATTTGTGACCAGATGGTAATTTGTGGTAGATTAAATATGTAACAAATTCTTTATATTTTTCTCATAATGAGATAGAATCTATATCCCTGCCCCGTGAATCTGGCAGACTCTGTGACTGCCTTACAGTGTGGGTGAACTGACGTTGTGTCAGTTTCCAGACCCACGCCTTAAGAGACTAGCAGCTACCACTTTTTGAATCAGTCTTTTAAAAAAAAATTATTTATTTGTTTATTTATTTATTTATTTTGACTGCGCCAGGTCTTAGTTGCAGCATGCAGGACCTTTAGTTGTGGCATGCAGACTTCTTCGTTGTGACATGTGGGCTCTTAGTTGCGGCATGCATGCAGAGTCTACTTCCCTGATCAGGGATCAAACCCAGCATCGGGAGCATGGAGTCTTACCCACTGGATCCCCAGGGAAGTCCCTTGGATCAGTCTTTTTAGGAGTCCTGAGCCACCATGTAAGAAATCCAAATACCCTGAAACTGTCATGCTAGAAAAGGCACATATAGGCATT
>NW_006779887.1:838836-856109 GCF_000442215.2 Lipotes vexillifer | reverse complement strand
ATTCCTGTTAACAGTCCCAGCTGAGGCAAGCCTTCCAGCCGTTGCTGCCAAGGTGCCAGACATGTGAGTGTCTGGACCTTCCAGATGGGCCCATCTGCTAGCTGCATACCACTGATTAACCTCAGTCCATGCCATGCAGGGGAGAAGAATAGCTTGGCTGAGCCCTGGCTGAGTTCCTGACCCATGAAATCATGAAATATAATAAAATAGTCATTGTTCAGAGATGTTAAGTATTGGAGCAGTGTGTTGCTTGGCAATAGATAACTGGAATGGGGTCGTGAGGATTAAATGAGATTGTGAAGTACTAAACACAGTGCCTGGAACATAGTAAATACTCAGTACATGCTATAGCTCTTATCAGATTTATTCGAATTCTCATTCTCCCTCGGAAACCATGTCCTTTACACCAAATACCATGTCCAGCATTCATCTTTCAACAAGGATTCATTGAGTGCCTAATCTTACATACTTTGAGCTGTGTACTGTCATAATACAGCTGTTTGATGAACTGAGTCCTTGAAGATTGGGCTAAGAATGCATATTCTTTGGGAAGCTGTTTGTAAGTCACCCGGCCTAGTTTGACTGGCCCTCCATGGCAGCATTTTCTACTCTCTGTGTGCTCAGTTTGCACTGTATTAATTTAGAACAGTGGATACTTTGCGTTGTAGGTGATGTCTGGCTGTTTCATGTGCTTGTGGCCTGTCTTCCCAATAGTGTGTCAGCATCTTGGAGGCAGGATCTTGAATTCAGGGTTCTTTGTCTTTCCTCATGAGGCCAATAGCGGGGCCAAGTGCCTGATAATATTAATACTTGGATAATTTGGAATTCTCCATAATAGTTCCAGGAACTCTGGAGCAACCTAGGTGAATCTGAAGGGAGAGAAATATCCTCTCTTTTGTGAAATTCCTGTTTATTTAGAGATGAATCCTTAAAGAAGACCATGCAGACCAGACTTCTGGCCTTGAATATGCTCTTCTTCTACGTTCTCCACACTGTCTCTTTAGAAATGAGGATTCTCTAGGATGGCAGAAACTTCTTCCAGTTCTTTCGGGAATTTTCAGTAGAGGTATTTTTGGCTGATCCACCTGCGGCTTGGATGCTGTTAGAGTAGAATGGATAACACTTTCACTGACTTTGGCTCATCTCTTTCCATCCATCTGGGTACCAGGGATTCGTGATTTTGTAACTGGGTGAGAAAGGAGGGATTTGGGATTGGAGGTCAGGACCACGAATCAAGGCCACAGAAGAGGGAAGGAATGGTATGGGGTTTTCCCCCTTACACGCCCTTGCTCTGCATTTGAGCCCCTGTGGTTAGAGAAGTGAAGGCCTTAAACTGATGGAACTTGTTAGAGACTTGGGAAAATTCTAGGCAAGTGAATGGAGCTGTTCAAGAGAGACTTTGCCAAACCCTGGGCTCAAGCAGAGCTGCTTCAGGCTCCAGGTGTGGCACGGAGTGTGGCAAGAAGCTATTTTCCTTGCCTCTGCCCAGGACCTACCAATATTCTGACACACTTCCTTTGACTGGAAGCAAGTACCATGAGGCTCATGCCTTCGTACTTTCCCAACATATAAAGGAAATAGAACTTGGAAGTCATGATCTGCTGAGCCGTGGGAAACTCAGGCACACTTTTGTTTTGACTACCTTTCCTTGGGACACATTATCTCTCTCTCCTTTTTTTTCTTCCAGTTTTATTGATATATACTTGACATACAACACTGTATAAGTTTAAGGTGTACTGCGTAATGATCAGACTTACACACATTATGAAATGATTACCACAGTGTGTTTAGTGAATATTCATTAATCCATGTAGATACAAAATAAAAGACATAGAAAAAATTTTTCCCCTGTGATGAGAACTCTTAGGGTTTACTCTTTTAACAACTTTCCTATATGACACACAGCAGTGTTAGTTATAGTCATCATGTTGTACATCACATCCCTAGTACTGATTTATCTTATAACTGGAAGTTTGTACCTTTTGACCACCTTCCTCCAATCCCCTCTTCCCACCCATCGCCTCTGGTAACCACCAATCTGATCTCTTTTTCTGAGTTTGTTTGCTTGTTTTTTTGAAGTGTAATTGATCTACAACACTGTTTGTTCCTTTTACACAACATGATGATTTGATATTTCTGTATTACAAAATGACCACCACAATAAGTCTAGTTACCATCTGTCACCATACATAATTATTGACTGTATTCCCCACACTGTACATTTCATCCCTGTGGCTCATTTATTTTGTAACTGGAATTTTGTGCCTCTTAATTTCCCTCACCTATTTCACTCATTCCTCCACCCCCTTCCCTCTGGCAACTGCCTGTTTGTTCTCTGTATCTATGATTGTTTCTGTTTTGTTATGTTTGTTCATTTGTTTTGTTTTTTGGATTCCACAGTATCTCTTGACTTAGAAAATATGAACTATTGTTGGAAATGGAACCTGAATTTCAGTTAAGATCTTTCTCTTTTTCCTAGTAAAATGTATGATAATTATATTTAACATAATTTTATATTATTTAGAACAGTGGCTTTTATGGATTTATGTTTGAGTTAGCTTGATGGATGCAAGATGCTTTTAGTCATTAAAGGACATCCCATAGTTTATTGAATGGACTCTCAATTCCATTCATACCTGGGCAGCTGGGGGCCTTCATCTCCACAGCAGGTCCCACAATTTTCATTGGTGTGACTCTTAGAAGTGAGATCAGATGATCACATACTTGCTGTTGGCTCTAAATCTCATCTAAAATGTCTTTTAGTGAGCAGCAAATATGACTGATAGAGAATCTAAATGCTGTAATTCTGAAGATCTAGATTTAATATGAAATTTGATGCTTTATATGTCAGTAGTCTCATCAAACTTTATTTTTTAAATTTTAAAAAATTTTTATTTTTGAAAATTTTGTTGGAGTGTAGTTGATTTACAATGTTATGTTAGTTTCAGGTGTACAGCAAAGTGATTCAGTTATACATAGACACATATTCATTCTTTTTTAGGTTCTTTTTCATATAGGTTATCAGAGTATTGAGCAGAGTTCCCTATACTGTGCTATACAGTATAGGTCCTTATTGGTTATCTGTCTTATATATAGTAGTATGTGTACGTTAATCCCAAACTCCAGATTTATCCCTCCCCACAACGTTTCCCCTTTGGTAACCATAAGTTTGTTTTTGAAGTCTGTAAGTCTTTTTCTGTTTTGTAAATTAGTTCATTTGTATCATTAAAAAAAAAATTAGATTCCTCTTTCATGGAACTTTAGAGCAAGCCAGGGCAGGAACAAGAGTAGGGAAGATTGAAAAGCTTAAAGAAAAATAACAGTTAACTGAGTCACACAGAAAATTGTAGGAAAATGCTTGTTGAGCTTTCCCCATCATTAGCAAGAAAAATAAATAATGAAAATTGACAATGGAGACATGAAGAGCTAATTTTCAATTTCAGTTTGTCTTTCTGAATGATGCCTCTTTGGTCTTTTATGAAGGATAAATTACATTTGAAATGAAATCTTTTAAATGACTTGTCTTTTGGGTAGTTATTTTACACACCTTTAAAATGCATTTTACTTCTTTGTAGGGGTTGGGGTAGAAAGATGAATTCTGAAGTTGAGAGGAAAATAATTTTGGGAGGTAATGGATGAACTTGGTCTGGAAGATTAATCAGGGCAGTTGCGAGAGAGTGCCAAATGCATGACGGGAGTAGAACTAAATATCTGATTGTAATTAAAACTTTAGGTTTCTAATGGCTGCATGAAAGATATTTTAATAAACGTGAAATGCACTTTCTAAATGGCACGCTAACTTTTAATGACTTGGGTGTTTTGTTTGATTAGTAACCTGGACTGTTAAATTAAAGCCAACTGCAAGTGCGTGATAAAATATTGATGGTTTCAGGCAAATGAATTGGGGGAGTTACGCTTGACAGATTTTTTGTATCATTAAGGATTTTAACTGGTGGAAAATGTATATTGCTGGTGCTTAAAGATAGTTAAAGAGGATCTTCCTGTTTATATGACCTCGTTTTAATTTTACAGTAATAATAAGGGGGAAATCTGAATTATTCACAGATGATTGGTCAAGAGAGGTCATTTAATTAAAAAAGTGTTATTTTAATTACACCTGTTTCACATTCCTGGAATAGGAAATTAAATATTTTGAAGCATTTGATTATTTCTGTTTCACAGAGTACCTGGACTTTTGCTGACTCTTGTGAAGGCATGAGATTGTTGTGTATAAGCCTTTTACTTCTTGTTAGTAGGAAGTTTTGCTTTAAGAATCAGGATTTTAAAAAGAATGTCTGTATGTGTATAACTGAGTCACTGCTGTAGAGCAGAGATTGCCACAGCATTGTAAATCAACTCTACTTCAATAAAAAAAATTTTAAAAAAAGAATCAGGATTTTAAAATAATTTTTTTCAGTGATAGGTTTAGAAATAATACAAGAAGAAGATTTACATACACACATATTACACATATGCACACACTATATTCTTATAAATGCAGGACAATTTCTAGAAGGAGATATAAGAAAATATAAAGCATGGTTGCTTCTAGGGAGTCAAGCTGGGGAGTCAAAAGATTGGGAAATTTTATTTCTTGTGCTTTTTGGAAAATAGAATCTGATTTTCAATGAGATTGCCTTAGTTTTATAAAAAAAATTTCCCTTTGAAACCCAGATTTAGCTTTTAACAATTCAACTGTTCCTTTTCATGCCTCTTTCACCATAACAGAGAATTTTCTTGATTCTGTCAGATGTTGTGGTTGATTTTAAGGTGCTTTTCCCCCTTCCTTCTGTTCCGCTAACCATTCATCCATCCTCAAATATCTGGCGTTCAGTGTCTCTGACTGCTTTTTATAGCCTAAGTAAAAGTAACTCTTTGAAAAAGAGACCTGCATTCTCAGGTTAGCTCTCTGCTTGATAGGACTTGAGCTATGTGAAGATAGGAAAAAGGTGAAACTCCGAAAAGATGGAGAAATTTTGCAGAGGACGTCAGGACAGTGATTCAGGGTGGCCTAGGCTCTGTGTGCTAGATATTCCCTTTTATAGAAGGAAAACACTTGTGTCTCCTCAATTAATGAAAGACTTGTAAAGTGCCAGAAGGACATCTTGAGGGGGAGTGATGGAATGGCCTTTTCGTAAAGGAAAGTGCCAGATCTTCCCAGGGTGCTGACCTCTGGGTGCTTCAGGAACATAGGCTGTTTGAGTTTGAAAAGATAGAGGGAGATTGTTGGACAGTATTTCACACACACACCCACACATTTCTGTCACCTCTGGACTATGAAATAAAGATATTTATTCTGCTGTTCAGAAGAATAAAAGAATACTCAACTACTATATTAATAGTATAGTAATTTAATAATACTAGTAAATATTACTAGTACCACACTAGTAATAGTGTGGTAATTTTTTTTTACTACTCCTAATGAATTGTAGTTGGATTTATTTTTGAGTTAGCTAATTTTCATATTAATAAATTGTAATAGTAACAGTAATAACAGCTACAGTTGATTGAGTACTCACTGTGCTAAGTGGATTTACATATATTATCTCATTTAATTTCTTTTGCAACCTTATGGGGTAGGCTAAATTTTACAGATGAAGAAACTGAGGCTTCAGAGAAGTTAAGCAACTTAATTTTTATCTATCTATCTCTTCTTTCTCAGATTCTTTTCCCTATAGGTTATTATAAAATATTGAGTATAGTTCCCTGTTCTATACAGTAGGTCTTTGTTGTTTATCTATTTTATACACAGTAGTGTGTATATGTTAATCTCAAATGCCTCATTTATCCCTCCCCGTACTCCCTTTCCCCTTTAATAACCATAAGTTTGTTTTCTATGTCTGTTGCCCGCTGCCTTAAATCAGACTCTCTGCCCTGACTTTGGTAAGGCCCTTTTCCCCTTTGCTCCACCCAGGCTTACCAACCTTATTTCTCTCCACTCCTAACACACACCTTCTTCTGTGGTCAGGTGTTTCTACTCTTTCTTCATTTGAGTTCTCGCTCTTGCTCCCCTCTCCCTCTTCTTTCCCCTTTCTTTCTTTCATCAACAAATAATTTCTGAGTGCCCATCATGTGCCAGTCTCTGGAGATAGAACTGTGGACAAGCTAAGACACAATTCCTGCCCCCAGGGAGCTTACAGTCTAGGTTAACAGTTCCCATGTCTGTTATGCTCATTTATGCCTCTGAGTTTTGTGTTAGTTTGTTTCATCTGCCTGAATGCTCTCCTTTTTCCTTCCAGCCATCCAAACTGTGTTCATCATCGAAGGCCTAATTCACGTTTTCCTTCTTCAGGCACATTCTCTGAATGCTTCAATGCACTTGTAGTCCTGAGCGCCTTTAGTGCATAGTCCTCCCTGCATAATTTAGCTTCTAATTGTTCTTTCTCATGGTATGCTAATGGCATTATATTCTTGAGAGCCAGAAATGTCTTATCTGTGTACTGATATCCATATACATAGAGAGGCTGTATATAGATCTCTGTTTCTCTCTCTGTTCATATAAAACCCTTGGCACAGGGTTTTATATGAGCTTTCAAAATTCTCAAATTCATAAAAGTGGAGTTGTTTTAAACCAGGCTCCTGGCCTTTTCCAGATTTGTATGTCTATCCAGAGCCAAGTGTAACCTTTGTGTATTCTCAAACCACAATCAAATAGCCTTTTCAATATTCACTGAAGGTATTTCTAGCACCTAGGGCCATTTTCCACATGGTAACAAAATTCTATGGCTTCATGTTCGTTGCCGCATGCCCAGAGTAAGGAGAGAATGACAGAGGAGGCGGAACTGAGGTGGGTAACTGCTTGAGTTTAAGGTAAGACAGACCTGGAGTGTAATTCCCGATCAGCTAGCCTGTGATTTTTCCACTCACACTTATTCTGGGATCTCAGTCACACCAGCTAGCTTTGTGACCTTGCTCACATCACACTGCCTAGCTGTGTGATCTTCTCAATCATGCTTACTAGCTCTACGGTCTTGCTCAATGTCACTCACTACGATCTGGAGAAAATTTCTTAACTTCTTTGAATCTCAGTTTTCTTATCTATAAAATGGGGATAATCATGGTTAAATGAAATGATGTATAGCAAGTAATTAGTATAGTACCTGGAATGTGGTAAATTAAGAATGATAATGCTGTGATTTTAGGGTCGCTAACTAAGCTAACTAGGCTCTCTTACTAAGTGACTGACTCCCAAACACTAGCGTCATGGGATTTAATGTTCAAATTTGAGCCTCAGCAAAAGATAAATTGCTATCAGCCATGAGTCTCTTAGAGTGCTGTGAATGTGAAATCCACAAGTGCCAGAAGCTTGGTGAGTGTTTGTGATCCCCCAGCTTCTGGCCTGGGCTTTTGTCTCCAGAGTGGCTGAGCCTATGAGCTATTATTATTATTATTTTTAAACATTTATTTATTTATTTGGTTGCACAGGGTCTTAGTTGCGGCAGGCGGGCTCCTTAGTTGCAGCTCGCCGGCTCCTTAGTTGTGGCACGTGGGCTTCTTACTTGCGGCAGGCAGGCTCCTTAGTTGTGGCTCACGGTGAGCTTGTGAGTTATTGATTGATGGTGGAGGATGGTTAGGTAGGGAGAGTAAGAGTAGAGGGGACAGACAGACTGTGCAGGGCCTTTCTAGCCACCTGCATGGATATCCAGTTCATTCTTGACTGGAGTGCAACTTGATCCACCCTGCGAGGAAGCAGCACAAGGCCTTCTCTAAAGACTTTTTGAATGGGAGTAAGAAATGGAGGTGAGCCAAAGATAGCAGCTGGGCTATTCTCTCCGACCATGCAAAATAAAATAAAAAACAGTCTTTTATGGAATAGGTTTTGGGTTTATCTGGCACAATGCAATAAAAAATGTTTTCCAGTTTTCCAAAAGCCCTTACTCTCCTTTGTAAACCCTGGGAGAGAGCACTGTCCCAGGCTTGGGCCCAGGAGTGCCTAACAGCATAGGCAGAGCAAAAGGATGCCCCTCCCCACCCCTGCCAGAGGCTTCCAGCCCAGATAGGGCAGGACACAACGCAGCTGCAGAGAGAGTAAAGGCGGTTGGGGGATCTGAACAAAGCCTCGGTAGTGACAAGGGTCACAGGAAACCAGACTCTGCCGAGAGCCAGTTATAGGATTACCGTATAGGCCAAAATGCCACCAGTCTGTGGAAGGAAGCTGCATGTGGTCGAACAGAAGCACAGCTCTGATGATCAGATTAGCTAGTCATCCATGGGAAGGCCTGGAGGGAGGGCAGCACAGTCTGGGTACCACTGAAGTGATGTGGGCTGAGGAAGAGAAAGGGAAAATATCAGGAATTGGGGAAGCTGCCCTGCAATGAGGTCTTTCTGATTTTTAAACCATCAGCACAGAGTTTGTTCTCAGTCATTACCTTTGGCTTTCGGATATCCCCTCCCCCTCCCCCTCCCCTCAACACCCTCCTCCTATACCTTGAGAATAGATTTGTGTTGTAAAGCCCAAACACTAATTTCCAGGTTCTCTCTTCTTTCTTTACTAATATATCCTGTGGAATACATATAAGTCTGTCACTTTTCTTCCTGGCTACGGGCTGGCCCTGTCCACATGCTAAGCAGTGGGCTGGCCGGGGTGGGGCCGCAGAGAGGAGGCTGGGCTTGGGTGTCTGCAGCGCTCCGAGCTTCCCCACAAGCAGGCTGCCTTCTCACAGCATTGCACATCAACACCTTTGAAGCGGAAAAGAAATCCCACCCTTCCTTTGAGGCCCCTTTTGTAATATTGCTTTCCTCTGGCTGGTTGGATTAGTTAAAATTTCATCAGCTTCTCTTAAAAAAAATATTTCCCTGTTTTTGTATCATGAAAAGAGAGGATATCTCTTGAAGGTGTTTGCTGCCCTCAAGAAATAAGAAAGAAAAAAATCTGATCCGCTCTGATTTTGGAAATTTAATTTGTCTTGCAAGCTTAAGCTTGTCAGATGAAGTGTTTTGAAACAAGCATAAATATATATATATATATATATATATATATATATATATATTTGTGTGTGTGTGTGGGGTTCTTCAGTGGCTTTATTAAAAGAAAAAAATAAGGCCCCCTTCCCCCATATCCACTAGTCCAATGTTCTGTGTTCTTTGTGGCATGAGACCAGGCAGTTTTACAGACCCTGGCAGAAAATGCACATTTTGAAAACCAACTTAAAACTGTATCAGCCAGGATGAGATTATGAGACCAAAACAGTAGGGGGCAGCCTGACACAATAGAAAAAAGGTTGCTAGTCCAATAAAACCTCAGAGACGAGGCTCTTTGAGACAATAAAGGCAAAAATTGTGCTAAGAGCTGTAAATCTTACATGCTAAATTCCTGTGCAAGAGACAGTCGTGGCTGTATCATAATTAAGCATGCTACTAAAACATAAATCCCTTACTGATAACTTCCTCTTAGTGGCCTCATTTCCCATGGAGGCAACCAGACAGAGGCTGGTCACCCATTAACATTAATTGGAAAGATTTCTGGTGTATTCAGTACAGAGTGTATATTGGAAACAACAAAAGAAAGTAAATCACCATCATCATTGCCACCAAGTACCAAGTGTTACCTAACCATCTTTATGAATATGGGGCTGTGTTGGTGCTAAAGGATGAGATTTGATGGTTGACTCCAGTATCTTCTGACCTAGTGAGGCAGTGGTAAAGAAGGAAGACCATTTATTTATAGGTATTGTATCAGTTCTTAGGGCCTCTATAACAAAGTACCACAAACTGAGTGGCTTCAAACAACGGAAATTTATTCTCTCAGTTCAGGAGGCTGGAAGTCCAAAATCAAGGTGTTGGCAGGGTCATGCTCCATCTACAGCTTTGGGGGAGAATACTTCCTTGCCTCTTCCTAGCTTCTGGGGGCAACCACTGAACCTTGGTGTTCCTTGGCTTGTGGTAGCATAACTCCAATCTCTGTCTCCATCTTCACATGGCTTTCTTGCTGTGTCTCTGTCACAGCAAGACCTGGCTGTCTTCTTATAAGGACACCAGATATATTCGATTAGGGGCCCATATATGACCTTGTCATAGCTAATTACATCTGCAAGGACCCTATTTCCAAATAAGGTCTCATTGTGAGGTACTGGGGATTGAACTGTGTCTGCCTTTTGTGCAGGGACACAACTGAACCTGTAACAAGTATGTAGGTACTTTTGAGACTCTGCCATATGACCTATTAGTGTATCATGTCATTTCCCGAACAGGGTCCATCAATTCAGTCTCCTCTAGAAATTCTAGTCCTTGCTTAGAGTAATTCTTACCAAGGAATAGAAAAGGTATGAACAGTTGTTCAGTGTCTGCTAAGTGCCAGGCACTTTACAAAAGTTATCTTCTATTCAGCTGCTTCTCACCACCGCCACTGCTATGTGCTAGTCCAAACCACCATTATCACTAGGATGAATGGACCATTTCAATGTCCTATAAAAGTGGTCTTCCAGGTTTCAAACTTGCCCTCTGTATTGGTTATCTATTGCTTCATGACAAGTTACCCCAAATCTATAGGCTTCATGTGACAAAAAGTGTCTCACTCTTTCTGGGATCAGGAATCCAGGCACGGCTTAGCAGTGTCCCCTGACTCAGAGTCTCTCACAAGGCTGCAGTCAGGGCGCAGGCAGAGCAGCAGTCATTTCAAAACCGCACTGGGTGGAAGATCCACTGCCAAGTTCACTCACATGGCTGTTAAAAGGCCTCAAGTTCTCACTGGCTACTGGCTGGAGATGTCAGTCCTTGTCACATGGGCCCCTCCATAGGGCTAATCCCAACTTGGCAGCTGGCTTACCCTGGGCGAGGGCTCTGAGGGGGAGAGCAAGTGAGGGAGGGTGAGTAAGAAGAAACGCACAGTCTTCTGTAACCTAATCTTGGAAATGGCATGACTTTTGCAGTATTCTATTTGTCAGAAGCAAGTTGCTAGGTCCAGCCCACACTCAAGAGGAGGGGATTCTCCAGGGGCATTTTACTGAAATGCCCCTGGAGAATCCTTACGGAAAAGCTCACTTCCTCTTGTGTGTTTCTCCTTTACTCGTACAATACAACCATACCCACAAACCGTCTGACACCAGATGGGTGGGTTTTCCATACCTCAAGCAGTTCTGCAACACTGCCTGGGTATCCTACAATTTAACTCAATTCTGACGCTATCTGCCTGGAGCTGGCATCAGATCCCACAGGTTAAGGGCTCAGTTCCCCAACTCCCTGCCCAGATGCCACTTCCAAATCCAGGCTGTTACCTGTGCTTCTGTCGACCAGCCATAAACCAGAGGTTCTAAACACGCTGGTTCAATTACTTTGCTAGAAAAGCTCACAGAACTCAGGAAAATATTTACTTACTAGATGACTGATTTATTATAAAAGGGCATAACTCAGGAACAGCCAGATGGAAGAAAAACATAGGGCAGGGTGTGGGGAATGGGTGCAGAGTTTCCATGCTGCCTCCCAGCAAGCCACTCTCCCCGTATCTCCACATGTCCAACGCTGTCCCTTTTGGTTTTTATGGAGGCTTCATTACATAGGCATGATTGATTAAATCATTGGCTCTTGGTGATGGAATTCAATCTCTAGCCTCTCTTGCTGGAGGTTGGGATGTGGTAGGGCGGGGGGAGCTGAAAGTCCCAATCCGCTCATCAAGGTTGGTTCCCTTGGCAACTAGTTTCCATCCTTAGGTTACCTAGGGGTTTTCCCAAATTCCTCTTGTTAACATAAACTGATATATTGTTGAAAGGACCTCGTTATAAATAACAAAAGACAACTTTATCTTTCTTGTCACAAAAACCTTGGAAATTCCTGTGCCAGGAACTGGATGAAGACCAAATGTATATTTTTTATTATAACTCACAATATCACAGGCAGCACAGGAGGAGGCAGGAGTTGTTGGGAGCTACTGTAGAGGCTGTCTACTGCATCCTCCCATAGATCATTCATTAAACAGCTACGCCAGTGATCCAGTTAAAATGTAAATCAACCATAGCGCAATCCTGCTCATACCCTCCAGTGGCTGCCCATCACTCTTAGAATTCGAAGTCCCTACCCGGGCCTAAGTGGCTTGGCCCCAGGTGTCTCTCTGATCTAACTTCCTTTAACTTTCCTTCCTCCACCACTTTTTTTTAAAAAAAAATATTTATTTATTTATTTATTTGGGCTGCACCGGGTCTTAGTTGCGGCCTGCGGCCTTCTTAGTTGCAACATGCACGTGGGACCTAGCTCCCTGACCAGGGATTGAACCCTGGCCCCCCTCATTGGGAGCACAGAATCCTATCCACTGGACCACCCAGAAGGTCCCTCCTCTACCACTTTACTTTAGCCTCTGGTCCTTTGACAACACATGCTGTTCCCACTTTGGGCCTTTGCCCTTGTTCTTCTGTTCAGTATACTCTTCCCCCAGACATTACCTACTGAAAGACATCTTGGTTGCTCCCAAGTTTGGGGAATTATGAATAAAGCTGAAATAACATTTATGTGCAGTTTTTTCTAGACATAAGTTTTCAACTCATTTGAGAAAATACCTAGGAGCATGATTGCTGGATCATATGGTAAGGCTATGTTTACTTTGTAAGAAACTGCCAAGCTATCTTCCAAAATAGCTGTACCATTTTACATTCCCACCAGCAACAAATGAGAGTTCTTGTTGCTCCACATCCTTGCCAGCATTTGGTGTTGTCAGTATTTTGGAGTTTTGCCATTCTAATAGGTCTGTTGTGGTATTTTGTTTTAATTTGCAATTCCCCCAATGAAATATAATGTTAAGCATCTTTTCATACTTTTTTTGTCATTTGAATATCTTCTTTGGTGTGGTGTCTGTTCAGATCTTTTGCTCATGTTTAAATTGGGTTTTTTGTATTGCTCAGTTTTAAGAGTTCTTTGTATATTTTGAATACAAGTTCTTTATCAGTCTATGGCTTCTCTTTTCATTCTTTTAAAGGAAATTCCATTAAAAAAATACAACTGAGATACAAAATAGGAGAGAAAAATTTTGTTACGATTTGTTAACTTACTTCAAAAAGACATATGGAGGGACTTCCCCGGTGGCACAGTGGTTAAGAATCCGCCTGCCAATACAGGGGACACGGGTTCTAGTCCTGGTCCGGGAAGATCCCACATGCCGTGGAGCAGCTAAGCCCGTGCGCCACAACTACTGAGCCTGCGCTTTAGAGCCCGCAAGCCGCAACTACTGAAGCCTGTGTGCCTAGAGCCTGTGCTCCGTAACAAGAGAAGCCACTGCAATGAGAAGCCTGTGCACCACAAGGAAGAGTAGCCCCCGCTCGCCGCAACTAGAGAAAGCCTGTGTGCAGCAATGAAGACCCAATGCAGCCAAATAAATAAATTAATTAATTAAAAAAAAGACATATGGAGATGTAAAAATTAAGTTAAATTGAGATGTAAAAATTAAGTTAAATGGAGACAATATTTAACAAATCACTATTTTTGAAAATAAAATTAAATACAATTGAAAAGGTCTGTCCTATAACTTTGTGATGGTTATAGCATTATATAGTGAGTATAGGAATTGGATGTAATTTCTTTTTTTTTTTTTTTTTTTTTTTGCTGTATGCGGACCTCTCACTGCTGTGGCCTCTCCCGTTGCAGAACATAGGCTCCGGACGCGCAGGCTCAGCGGCCATGGCTCATGGGCCCAGCTGCTCCGTGGCATGCAGAATCTTCCCAGCCCGGGGCATGAACCCGTGTCCCCTGCCTCGGCAGGTGGACTCTCAACCACTGCACCACCAGGGAAGCCCTGGATGTAATTTCTTGATCACAAAGGAAAGGACCAATGGAAGTGCTAGTTTGTGTTTAAAACTGTAATTAAAATTTGAAGACATAAAATAACATTTTCTGGAGAAAATATTTGCAATAAATAGAATGACAAAGGCTTAATATCTTGAATGTATATAAAGCTCTTGAAAGTCAGTAATTAAAAATTAAGAACACAATCAAGGACAGGGACTTCTCTGGTGGTCCAGTGGTTAAGAATCCACCTTCCAATGCAGGGGACATGGGTTTGATCCCTGGTCAGGGAACTAAGATCCCACATGCTGTGGTGCAGCTAAGCCCATGCACCACAACTTCTGAGCCCACGTGCTCTAGAGCCTGTGTGCTGTAACTACTGAGCCCATGTGCCACAGCTAGAGAGCCTGCTTGCCACAACTACTGAGCCTGTGTGCTCTGGAGCCTGCACGCCACAACTAGAGAGAAGCCTGCGTGCCACAACTAGAGAGAAAGCCTGTGTACCGCAACAGAGAAACTCACGTGCCGCATTGAAGAGCCCGCACGCCGCAAAGAAAGAAAATCCCGTGTGCTGCAAATAAGACCTGACACAGACAAATAAATAAATAATAAATAAATAAATACATATTAAAAACCCACAACAAACCACAATCAAGGACAAAGACAATCAAAGATCTACAAATGGCTAATAAATCTTTAAAAATGTTCAACTTTACTGATAACTTAAAAGCAACCACGTTTAATGCGTGTAATACCATTTCACATATCAAATTGGGAAAGATGACTGAATGAGGATACTCTGTATTGCCATGGTACGGCTGAAGCAGTGTCTTCATATATTGATGAAGTGCTAAGTGGTAAAACCTTTTTGGAAAGCAGATAGAAAGTGTATATTAAGAGCCTTACATTAAAAAAAACCTTTGACCTAGTATTCCTACTTCTGTGGATCTGTCCTAAAGGAGTAATCTAAAATATAAACATAAATTTATTCACAACAATGCCACCAGTTACATCTTTGTTCACTGAGAGTGAAGTCATTTGCCATAACAGTCTGTGTGGATCATTCTTTGGGCCAAGTGGTTACCTAACATAAATTCTGAAAAATATCTTCACAAAGGATTCTAAAAAACACAGTGTTCCATTAATTCACCATCAGTTAGTCAATGAATAATTTCCTCAAAATCATAACAAAGGAAATACCACGTCAAAGGAAGGACAGGGCAACCTTGTGTGGGTCATTTCAAAATACCTAAAAGCCAAGGCCACAGCAGAGCATGGTTGCCTATGGCAACATGCTTGTCCTTCATCTTGTGATGTTCCCCTCTGGCTAACACCTGTAGTGTTGAATCAAGGGTCATTCAGATGTTTCCTCCTCACTGCAGTTTAATTTCTCCTGACTACTTCCCAGGAGGAAATCACTACTCTCTTATTAGCATTTGCATAGCCCTTGATGGAGCCATCACATTTGTTTCACAGTTACTTGCCCATGCTCACCCTCTCCTGCTAGGCACAGCTGTCCTCTTCCGTGATCTACCATGAAGTCCCTGGAGAGGAAGCTGGGCTCATCCTTTGGCTATTCTGCGAAGTTCTTTTCCAAAAGTGCAAAGTGTAAGTGGAGTCCATTTTAAGGAGATTCACTAAAGGCTCCTGGATGATGAAAGGACAGTGATATGCAGAGGATAGTTTACTTAACTCCTTAAGAGGCCAGGACCCAGGTTTCCTACAGTTCACTGCCTGCTTCCAGTCCCTCTGAGGCAAGGGTCAACTTAACTTCCCCTCATTCATGCCCATATCCGACATGCCTCAGGCATCATTATTCCTGAGTCTGGGCCCAATGCACCTTTAGGCCCAGGGGTGGTGATACCCAGCCCAGCTTCCTGGGCAGATGAGCCACCTGTTCTGTCGTACAAGGTCCCATCTCACAGGTAGTTGAATGCTCCGCTGTCACCATATTGAAATTCTTCATAATTGTTGAACAAGGGGCTCCCTAGTTTCATTTTGGCCTAACCCCACAAATTATGTAGTCAGTCCTGGGGATGTATTTCCTCACCTGATTTAAGGCTACTTTCTAAAGTCCTTATTTTCTGCTGTTGGGTTGATGTCTTTTCAAGCCGATCAATAGTATAAATGACCAGTCCCATGAAAAGGAAGCCCCCCTATAGGGCAAGCCTTGATGCTATGGCCCCTCACAAGGCAATCTTACAAAATATTGATATTAGATAGTTTTCCAAGTCTGGGTATTTTAAGGGTTCAAGGGTTCTCAGAGTCAATTCTAGCTTAGAGTCATCCTGTTACAGATGTTAATGCTATTTGTGTCATTTTTTTTACTAATCTTCAGGTGTAGATGCATGCCAAAATTAAACAGGCCCTGAGGAAATAGTAGGAGCACTTGTTTATATACTAGAGTGATTCAGAATTTCCATTCCTGAAAATCCTGACTGTGTCTAGAGCAGAGCTGGGAGGCACTTTACAGTTCTTCTGAGGTCAGTAGTTTTCAAGCTGGACCTGTTGGTGTTGTAAGAATTCCATGGGGAGTATACCAGGGGCCGCTGATGGGGACAAGCAAGAGGCCATATAGTTAGGGTTTAGGGGTCTGCCATCTTCACTTTGCACAGAGTCATTCTGAATTTTGCCTTTGTACATTTTGTACTCACATAGGGTTCTGCTGCTAAAAAAAAAGATCTTGAAAACTACTGACCTGGTTATTTTCATTCTACTGCCATCTGATAGAAGAAGCCCCTGGAATTTAGAGAGATTTAGTGGATTACCCCAGGAAACCCAGATTATTAAAATGACAGAGCTAGACCTCAAATATGACCTCTTAATTCCAGTAATACTTTGGCATTTAATATTATGGTCGTGTTCAGACTCTTTAAGTAATTTCACTAGGACGTAGTTTTACCGAAGCCAAAGGAACTAGTTTGCTTGGCTTATGTTTCCAGGAAAACCTGGATTCATTCATGGAGGTGCCACCTCTGATGCCTTCTGGATGTCTCATAAATCTGTAGGGTTGTTTGCAAGAGGACTGGACAAGAGAGGGTGGAAAGTGCAAACCAAGAGAATTATCACTGCTAGAAAAACAAGTGCACATTCCTGAATAGGCAGCCATGGAAGAAGAAACTTGAGTGCCCGGTAAATTTATGAAAAAGTGTTCAACTTCATTGGTAGTCAAAAGCATGTAAATTATAACAATCTGTTGTATAATACATTGATAAAGTTTAAAAATGAGGGTAGTTGGCTAGGAGGGACAAAATAAACACTCTCATACTCTCTTGGTGGGAGTGTAAATTGATACCACATTTTTTGGAGGGGATTTTGGGCTACCTTTCTAGATTTTTAAATAGACCCACTCTTTTATCTAGCAGTCTAGGAATTTATCCTCCAGCAAAGGTCAAATAATAGCACAAATTTATCTGTACAAAGATAGTGTAATCGTAATAGTTTGGAACAGTGCGGGCAGAGGCATCCTGTCTCCTGGCTTCATGTTTCCATGTGGAGGGAACTTCAGCAGACTAATATTCCTGGCCTTTTGCCCCATGTCCTCACTTACGTCAACCCTGGGAAAGAGT
>NW_006779887.1:817691-838751 GCF_000442215.2 Lipotes vexillifer | reverse complement strand
GAAAGAGTGAAGGTTCTTATTTGTGTGTTTGGGACAAAGAGCTGAGCATTTCTGTTTGGCCCCTTCCTCTCCCCTTGCTTGGATCCACCTACCTTCAGTGACATTGTACTCCCATCCGCTCATGGTCACAGGATGAACTCTGGCCCTATGGGGCAACCTGCAGTTTTGAGGTTGAAGTTAGATTCCGGTGGTGGTGGGTATCTTATTAGTAAACTCATTAGACTCTCACACCTAAGCCATGTTCTCTAGAATTCACTTAATCAGTAATGAAAGTGATATTTTATTTCTATATCTGAATCCTGTGTCTTTATCTTTCAATTATTCTGAAATCCAATAGGAAAATGGAGAGTATTATTGATAGTCCCTTCAAACCTCAGTGGCAGAAAAAAATTCTAAACAACCATAATGTCCACTCAATAAATTGTGGTACTTCCATTCAGTAGAGCACCATGCTGCCATTACAAAGAATGAGGTCATCTTATATATAGACAGAGAAAATGTCCACAACATAATGCCAACGGGCAAAAAAGGGCGACTCTTGTAAGAACGTACATAGTTTGCATATGCCCTAGCAGAGTGTTTGGGAAAATGCACACGGATCTGTTAATAGTGGTCAGCGGTTACTTTCAAAGACTGGTGTGGTGGGGAGCTTTTATTCTACAATATATTCTGTTTTGCTTGAATGTTTTGTTTTACAATGAGTTAGAGTTACTTTTGTAAAATTAACAAAATCCATTTTATTTTTCTTAAGGAAAAAAGTTGTGATAGTTCTGTTACTAGTGACGTTAGATAATGTGGTTATCAGAGATTGTACTTAATTCAAGAAATTTCTCCCCTTCTAGCTTAAAAGATAAGTGAGGGTATTGAAGGTGATCAGAATGCATGGCCCCTTAGGCTAGAAAATGATACTTGGCCATGTTTACCCTGGATATTATTTTTGAGTTGGTACATAATTTCTCAATTTAATTCTCTGAACTCACAGGAGTCTTTTCTGTTTGACTTTCTGTCTTCTGTTAGTAGAAGCAATATAAGTACTACATCATTTTATATAAGGAAGTTGAGCATCTGCAGATTGGTATCCACCAAGGTCCTGGAACCAATACCCTGTGGATGCCAAGGGATGGCTATATACTGATTGTGTAAAATTTGGAAAATATAGAAAAACACAAAGAAGCAGAGAGGTAAATGGCTTATGATCCCATCATGTAGAGGCAAATATTCTTAACATTTTGTGTCATTTCCAGTTTCTTCTACACATGTTTGTACACGGCTGATATTGTGTTCTAAATTCAGATCTGTAACCTACTATTCGTTTACTTAATGTTATATCATCAGCTTTTCCATCATGTCAAAAAACTTCATAGGCATCATTTTGAAAAACTGTAATATTTTATTACACAGATGTATTTCATTTAGAATGCTTTTGAAATGCAGTCTAAATAAAAGCAGTTGGTTCTGAAAGTCTGAAAGTAGGTGGTTACAGGGTTGATCAGGGTGATAGTAAGTTGGTATCTCTGTGGTTCATCAGGATTTTCTATAATAGTTTCAAGATGGCTGCCACAGTGCCAAACCACTGTAGGTTAATGTCTCTACATACTTGAACCTTAAGCAGGAAACAAGGGGGGCAAGTCGAAAAGGGATTTAAAAAAAAAATATGTGCTTTTTTTGGGTGGGGAAGGGGAGGAGAAGAGGAAAACTCTGCCAAGTTTTAAGAGCTTTAAAACTATTTATACCCTTTGATTTAGTAATTGTACTTTGGAAATCCCTCTAAGGATGCTTTCCCTTACATCTCCTTGACCAGAACTTGGTCTCATTGCCGGTTCTTGGACTAATCATGATTTACCTCTGGGACTTGGCCACTACCACCTAAACAAATGATCAAGGAGCTAAGAAGATGAATTTGGCTATTGAGCAGGTAACTAAAAGAGTTATTTTCTCCTTTTGTATTAGCAATAGTCCTGCATCTAAATATTTGAGCTTAAGTCTTTTTGCATGTTGGATCATTTTCTGTGGAGAGACTCACAGAAGTAGAATGACTAGATCAAAGGGCACAAATATTTTTATGGTGCTAGGTTGTTATTATGGACAGGAATTTTAACATTTTTCTTTTTACTGAATTCTGGATTTACACTTGAAATCTAGGACAGTGAGATACCAGACTCCAATGGCCTCCACACCCCCCTCAAAAAAACCCCCCGAAACCGCATACCACAAAAAACCTAAATCCTGTACATTCTCAGAGGTTTCTTTCAGTAATCACTGAGTGAACTGAAATTGGACAACATCACAATTGCTCTTTCTGTCACCGAGGAGAACAAACTCTGAGGTGGACATCGTCGCTCATGGAGGGGTATGGAGCTGACTGTGTTGATCTGTCTTCTAGTTCTCATTCTGTCTCCTTTAGAGCATTTTATCTTTTACCACTTCTACATAAATGTAGAAGGTAAAGTGAAACTCAGGTAATTTTATTTTTTATCATTGATTAAGCAGAAGATAGAAAAGTATAGGAAGTTAAAACTTAGTCAAAAGAAGGAATTTTAAAATATCTCTGGTCTTGCTCTATTTTCACCCTCTGCCTTAGATGATTTAAGTCAACTGCTGTCAGATTTTTTTCCCCTGTAAAAGCATTAGTCACACTGGAGTCTTTTAGGAGAAAGAGAAATATGGTTAAATACCCAGGAGAACTGTTGTGCATGTTAAATAAAATTTGGATTCTAAAGAAAAGTGGAAGGATTTGTTGGCATGGCTCTCTAATGGATTACGGCTTTGCAAGTGGGTGTGCTAATTAGTTCACTTCATTCTTCCATGTGTGCCTGTTTTCACCTACCTTGAAAAATTACACTAGCAATGGCACTTCAACAAAGACCTCTTCCTGCATTTATGGAATTGTCAGAACCCACTGATGAATTTGAAGTTCCACTCCCTTGAGAATGGGTTGAGATTTCCCTCACATATTTCTTAAGTTTTATCTTAATCTTGTGTAAAAGATAATCTTTAGAAATTCTTCCCTCAGTAGACTGCTCTATTTTCCCATAAAATACACTTGCAAATAGGTCTGCAGATTTTTCAGCGCAATGCCTGCAGCAACACCCATGATAAATCCTTTCATGGCCTCAGCTTTCTGTAACCTTCTCCATCCTTCACAATGACGCACACTTTTTCTCATTCATCTTTTATTACAATTCAATATTGTATATTTCAATACTTGAATATTGTTAGCTTGTATGCAGCATTCCCCTCTCTCTCTTTTTTCTTTAAAGGACAAACTACTGTTGTGCACGTTTCATCTGGAAATTGACTTTGGTGTTATAGGTTCTAATATATTTACACAACAGGTACAGAAAGGTATTGGAAAAAAGAAGAAATATTTTTAACATCGTAAACCTCTAGCAAAAATATGTGTGTAATAGAATCTGGTACTGTGGTATTACACACATTACAACTGTCACTGTGAATTAGAGCCTTGGTTTAGCTGAAAGAAAATCTATAACCCCAGAAATGCAACAATGTCTGAGTCACAGTTCAGGGTAATAAATGTTTTTCACAGAATACTGTGATCCATATTTCTAAAGCTGATGCAACAAAGGAGTTTCTACTAGAAATCTTTCAATTTCATGGGTGGAGGCTCCAATGCAGAGAGGAAAAGAGAAAGAGGGAAAAAAAAAAGTATTTAGAAAAAATGATGCACTTAAGTGACATGATGGACCTCCAGATATTCAGAAACCTTTAGCCATCTGGCTAGCAAATTTGGTTGCTGCATACCCTTCTCTGATAAAAGGCCAGGGAGTGCAAACTTCATTTGAATAACTTTGAGAGTGGACTGTTTTTAAAGGGCCTGTTCCCTTTAAGAGACAATTGTTTTATGACCAGAAAACTGGGAAGAGGAATCCCAGACATGGATCATGAAGGGCTTTCCTCAAACTGGGGAAATGAGGGAATAATTAGACCTTACAATTTTATTGCGTTTGATTGGCCTGGGCAGGGGTTGTTAGTCTGAAGAACATTCTCTAGTGCCTGTGATTGCCAGTCACATTCTCTCGACTTAGTTGGGGGTGGGAGCAGATAGGACAGGTCTAGGTCGGCAAACAGGACGGCAAACAGTGGGTCTCATGGAAGCATTGAAAAGAAGATGGTTGGTTTAGTTTGGCAGGCTTGTTTTTGTGCTTGTTTTTGGCTAACTACAGCAGTCACTTTTGAAAAGACAGTAGGAACTAAAATACTTTTTTGTGCCTTTGAGGGAGCATGGGTAGAGTATCTGCTTAAGCCTTGGAATTTTTTTTTTTTTTTTTTGTGGTACACAGGCCTCTCACTGTTGTGGCCTCTCCCGTTGGGGAGCACAGGATCCGGACGCGCAGGCTCAGCGGCCATGGCTCATGGGCCCCGCCACTCCGTGGCATGTGGGATCTTCCCGGACTGGGGCACGAACCCGTGCCCCCTGCATCGGCAGGCGGACTCTCAACCAGTGCGCCACCTGGGAAGCCCAAGCCTTGGAATTTGATATCACAAAACAGGCCTGGCACCTTAGCACTTCTGTGTCACACAGTTCCCGTCCCTTCAATATCTGTTAAACTCCTACTCATTCCTCAAGACCTTTTCAACTGTCCCTTTAGAAATTCTTCCCTTCCACCTTTCAGCTCCCAAACCAGCTTATTTGTATTCCTTTCATACCATTTACGACATTCCAAAGTTAGTTGCTCGCATGGGCAGCAGATCAATTTGTTGAAGATCAATTTCCCCAAAGTCATTTAGCCAAATTAAATTCACTGAAAGTCAATTGAGGAAACCAGTTTGCTTAAAGCGAATTTTTCTGTAAGCCTGTGATTTATTCATCATAAGCTCCTTGAAGGCAGAAACCTTGTCTGATTCACGCCCGGTGCTCTCACATATTACTTGAGATATTGAAGGTCTTAGTAGATGCTTAGTGCTTATTGAATTTAATCGAATATAATTATTATGTAAAATAGCTTCATATTTTTCTTGCTTTCCATATGTTCACATTTTCTATCTGGCTTATAATGTGCAGACCACACGTAGACACAGTATGTGGACCTCGAGAAGTATTTTTTGGCCACGCCTGTTCTGTAGACACAGAGTCTGCATAGATTTATGTGGGTATTTCAGCTCTTTATTGGATTTAGAGCCTCTTGGCCCCTCCAATAGCTTGTGTTCTGCTTGTTTAACTATAACTTTTTAAAAGAATTCATCTTTGATTACAATTGTTTTCCTGTCCCTTTCATTTAGTTTCATTGTTGCTTCATTACATAGTTGATTCATCACTGTTGGTTGTGAGAAATGCATTGGACAGCTTTTCTGTTCTCTCTGAGAACTCACATCTCAGACATCAATGGTACACAAAGTCCAGGAAATTTTTTTTTTTTTAAATATTTATTTATTTATTTATTGGCTGTGTTGGGTCTTCGTCGCTGCATGTGGGCTTTCTCTAGTTGCAGCGAGCGGGGGTTACTCTTCGTTGCGGGTGCGCGGGCTTCTCATTGCAGTGCCTTCACTTGTGGAGCACGGGCTCTGGAGCGCAGGCTCAGTAGTTGTGGCGCACCGGCTTAGTTGCTCTGTGGCATGTGGGATCTTCCCGGACCAGGGATTGAACAGGCGGATTCTTACCACTGCATTGACAGGCAGATTCTTAACCACTGCGCCACCAGGGGAGCCCTCCAGGAAAATTAAGGCAAGTAACTGGGACCTCTTTGGATGAAGGTAGTAATGTGGTAACACTGTTGGATGCCCATCATCAGCCCTCCACCCCTTCCCTGCCAAAGATCCCCAGTTTGCTAAGGCACTGGGTGGCCATATGCCCCAGGGATAGTGGGGCTCTTTCTAGCTCCAGGGAGAGAATGAAAGAATAGTCCAAGTCAATCTTAGTAATTCATTCGCATTTGCCAGTGAGTGGCTCAGGAGTGGGCATCAAACCCAACACTGGCCGACGAGATGTAGGGGGTGCCTTCTGGGGGACTTCAGAAGTTCTTCTCCCTCCTAACAGGGGTCATGAATGGGAGAACATTTCTTTCCCGCTTTGGATGTTGCTCTGTGAGGAATTGGTGCATGGTACTGTTTCTTCTGACCACAAGGATGGAAGCTACGAGAAGAACTGAGAAGTGGCGCCCAGACAGACCCCTGACACTGAGCCAGCAGTGCACCCATGCTGCAGCCGCCTCACCTCAGACTTCCGTGCTTAAGCCTTGGTCCCTGGGTTTTCTGCTGCTTTCTGCTGAAAACATCCTAACTAAAACAGTACATGCTGTGGTTTACAAAAGAGTTGATTTCCCTGACAATGAACATTTGGTAGATGTCCTCTTAGTCCTTTAATCCCAGCCTGCCGTGAAGCCTGTCTGACTTTAGAGTCAGCCAGTTCTGTGATCCAACTCTGGTGCCACCATTCACTAGCTGTGTGACCTTGGGCAAGTTGCTCAACTTCTCTGAGCCTCGTTTTCATTCTCTGTGTATTCTCTGTGTCCCACATTGCTGGAAATCTGAGCCTCTTTCTAGCCCTCACTCCATCTCTGACCCATCTCCTACCCATCTCCATCTCATAACACCCAGCCTGAGGCTTTTGGAGAGTTTTACTTCAAATGCTGTTTTCCCATCGTCCTGGCTTCTGGGGTTTATTCGAATCAGCTGCTTGGCTGAGTCTGGAGGAGCAGCCACTGCTGACCAGAGTATAGGGAATCTTGGAGGAACAGCAAAGACAGGCACTTTATTTAATAGGTACAATGCAAATGCTGCTCTCTGGTGCTGGAGTTGTTGCTGTGAGCTTGGAATTGATCTAAGGAAGGCAGGAAAACCCTGGCTGCGATCCTTCCATGTAACAGGAAGTAGAGAAGAATCATAGAAGGCACAGATGGGGAAATCAAGCAAAGTTTAATAATGAGATGATTAAAAAAGGTGTGGGTAGGTTTAAAGAAAATAAGTAAGGGATGGTAAAGCACCCCCAGGGCTACAATGGTAGAGAACTGTTGCTACTCCTATGCTTGAACTGGGAATGGCTACCAGAAACGCATGAGACCCGCATCTATCAGAGCTCTCAGCCAGCCATGGCTATCAAGGAGGGCTACCCAACAGGGGCTACGGCCTAAAATAGGGGAATGCAACTACTGAAAACCCAGGGAGAATAAATACCCTGATCTCACACTCCTTCCACGCTCTAGTTTCCTTTAGCACCTCCTACTTAACGCAACTAGAAGCCAGAAGGCAAGGGTGCCCGTTGATGTAAGCTGTACAAGTCAGCGTCTTCAGGCACAGATCAGGGTGGTGAAGGGTGGAGAACGGGTTTGGAGGGGCAGATGGTGAATAATAGCAGTATAATGAATAAATCAATATAACTGGATTTTGACGAGCAGTGAAATGCCTATTCACATCCAATAACTTTCCCAAGGATCCATAGCTAGGAAGTGGTAGAGCTGGGAGATGAATCCTGGCATGTTGCTCCAGAGTCTTTGCTTAGGGTCTTATGTGATGCTGCCTTTCAATGAGTCCCGGGTTTTCCTGGCACTGTGGATAGCCAAACTTGCTTACTTTTCTGCTGGGCTTGAATCTGATATATTGTGAACCTGGATCTAGTGGGAGTACCATATGAAGCCTGAGACTGAGGTCAGTGACATCCCTGCCCTTTTTATGGTGTGGTCACTGGGGCCAATGAATTCTCACCCTCTCTGTGTGTGTGGTGGTCTATCACTTTTAACTTTCTACAGGAAGAAAATATTTACTCCTTCTTAGAATTCTTGGAGGCCAACCATAGCTCAGTCCTAGAGGCAAGTTTAGGGGTTTTGTCCCTGTTCTCTCCATGTATATTAAAAAATAGGAGTCAAGGGCTTCCCTGGTGGCACAGTGGTTGGGAATCTGCCTGCCAGTGCAGGGGACATGGGTTCGAGCTCCCACATGCCGCACTGTGGATAGCCAAACTTGCTTACTTTTCTGCTGGGCTTGAATCTGATATATTGTGAACCTGGATCTAGTGGGAGTACCATATGAAGCCTGAGACTGAGGTCAGTGACATCCCTGCCCTTTTTATGGTGTGGTCACTGGGGCCAATGAATTCTCACCCTCTCTGTGTGTGTGGTGGTCTATCACTTTTAACTTTCTACAGGAAGAAAATATTTACTCCTTCTTAGAATTCTTGGAGGCCAACCATAGCTCAGTCCTAGAGGCAAGTTTAGGGGTTTTGTCCCTGTTCTCTCCATGTATATTAAAAAATAGGAGTCAAGGGCTTCCCTGGTGGCACAGTGGTTGGGAATCTGCCTGCCAGTGCAGGGGACATGGGTTCGAGCTCCCACATGCCGCGGAGCAACTGGGCCCGTGAGCCACAATTACTGATCCTGTGCGTCTGGAGCCTGTGCTCCGCAAAAAGAGAGGCCGTGATAGTGAGAGGCCCGCACACCATGATGAAGAGTGGCCCCCGCTCGCCGCAACTAGAGAAAGCCCTCGCACAGAAACGAAGACCCAACACAGCCAAAAATAAATAAATAAATATATATGAAAAAAAAAAAAGTAGGAGTCAGGTCCTCTGAACCAAAACCACCCCTTAATGACGTTGTTTTCCCTACTTCTGTATGGGCATCAGAAGGTTCAGTTTTATACACACTTTATTTTGTCTTATTATAATTGAGAATGTCTTTACAATACAATTTAAGATTTACCCATATTTTTAATGTGGAAAAAGGAAGATGCTTAGGCAGGTGCAAGATTATTCTAAACCTCCTTGGCAAGTGAACTGCAAAGTAAGAAACTGAATTTGATTGCCTTGACTGGCCCCTATTTAAGTTTATTCTTCAGTCTGGGTGGCCAGATATTTTTGCACTAGAACCCTGTATGTAGTCAGGGTTCTCCAGAGAAACAGAACCAATAGGATATCTATACCTCTCTCTATCTCTATCTATATCTATATCTATCTATTTATCTATCTATCTGTCTCTATAGATACATTGAAAGAAATTTATTATGAAGTATTGTCTTACATGATTATGGAGGCTGAGAGGTCCCATGATCTGCCTTCTGTAAATTGGAGGCCCGGGGAAGGTAGTATAGTTCCAGTCCAAACCGTTTGGACTGAGAACCAGGGGAGCAAGTGTCTGAGGGCAGGAGCAGATGAATGCCCCAGCTGAAGCCAAGGGAGCCAGTTCACCCTTCCTCTGCCTTTTTGTTCTATTCAGACCCTCAGTGGACTGGATGATACCCACTCACAGTGAGAGGATCTTCTTTGCTTAGTCTACCAAATCAAATGCTAATAACTTCTGGAAACACCCTCCCAGACACACCCAGAAATAATGTTTTATCAGCTATCTGGTCGTCTCTTAGCTCAGTCGAGGTGACACATGGAATTAACCATCACAAAACCACTGAAGGCCTTACAAGCATTTGCAAGTAACCACAATTATCCAAAGGTTTTATTCCTAGGGAGAGGCTGCCTTTCCAGCCTCTTCACATTCCAGAGGAGTTAAGGAATCGCTAGAGGAATTAAAGACCTTGGGAAGGAGGTAGGGGAGGGGCTGACGGAATATGGGAATATGCAGAGTGCTTCTGGAGAGCTGGCCCTATTATTTCAGAAAGCATACTTTTCAGCAAACTTCCTGATGAAAAATCTGCCATATACTGTGGACTTCAACTAGCCTTCAGGAAATGATATCAATCCTTGGTTCACTTTCATGATGTTTATGTCGGCTGGAGTGGCTTCTTTTACGTTAAACAAGAAAGATAAGGCAAATTGCTGGTAGCTTTTAAAAAACTGTGGGCTGAGAAGGAGTAAAATTTTTAGAAGACTTTTATGCGGGCTGTAAAAATCTGAATGAACATCTTTCAAGTGAGTCCTAGAATAATTAGAAATGAAAAATTGCAAACGTTCATTTGGATCCCACAGTAGATTATATGAGGATCTAAAATAAATAGCTCCTTTAGCTCTCCCCTTACCTGAAATATGGTACAAAGAAAATTCTTCTCAATTTTTGTCCTAGTGAATAATACACTAGGGTCTTAAATTTTGGATCTAGTGTGTAAAATGAGCTAAGATTTAAGTCCAAGTTTCCTATATTCTATGTCCAATAATATTCACTTGAATGAAGAAACATTCCATTCATTTAGGGAAAACACTGTATTCAAGATCATAACAAATTGTTAAAATGTAAGTCCATTATGATATATTTCACAAAGATACTTAATACAAATTAATATTTATTTCTGATAGTATCCATTAATAAACTAAAAGAATGGATGGAGATTTTCTTAATATGGTAGAAAAAGTCAATCTCAAACTAATAGCTAAGATCATTCTTTTTTCCCCCATTTATTTAAATTAATTTTAAAATTGAGATATTTAAATATAAATATAAAAAATAATTGATGTACAATATTATGTTAGTTTCTGGTGTATTACATAGTGATTTGACATTTGCGTACATTATGGAATGATCACCATGATAAGTCTAGTAACCATCTGTCTGTGTACAAAGTTATTATAATATTATTGACCATATTCCTTATGCTATAAATCTTTGTGGCTTACTTATTAATTAATTAATTAATACATACGAAATTTTAGTTTACTTCAAAGTCATTGTTTCAAAGTTATTATAGTTAAATAACCTTACTCTGTTGGATCTCTCTTTGTATAATTATCTTTTAAGAATTTTCCCATATTCCAAATTCTTCATCAAAATATCATATCTATGTCTGTCTAATTTATCCTCACCCTGAAATTTTTTATCAGTCTTCTCTGTCAGTTTCATGTATTTCCAAGAGATGAATTATTTCTTGGTTGGTGTCGTTATCTTCCATCCTTTCTCTATTTCCTGTGGATAAGGCATGGACTTGCCTTGCCATAATCATGAATTCAATTCCATTAAGTGTGCTGATATCCACAGGATGACTTTTGTCAATGTTTGTTAAATGTTCAGGTTCATATGCTACTCTGTGCATGAATGCATGGATATATGATGGTCTGAGCTTGGCTTCTGAACTTCTTTTCAGCCATTTCACTCCTAAGAATTGTCAGACACCTCTAACATCTGTTTTATTTATTATCATAAAATTTTGCTTTTACATAAATACCTTTTGCTGTTCTTTTTTTAAAATTGAGGTATAGTTCATTTAAAATATTATATTAGTTTCTGGTGTACAACATAGTGATGCAAAATTTTTACAGATTATGCTCCATTTAGAGTTATTATAAAATATTGGGTATATTCCCTGTATTGTAAAATATATCCTTGTAGCTTATTTTATACATAATTGTTTCTACCTCTTAATTCACCACCCCTATGTTGCCCCTCCTCCATTCCCTCTCCCCACTGGTAACCACAAGTTTGTTTCCTATGTCTGTGAGTCTGTTACTTTTTTGTTATTTTCACTTGTTGGTTTTATTTTTTCGATTCTAAATATAAGTGATAACATACAGTAATTGTCTTTCTCTGTCTGACTTAGTTCACTTAGCATAATATTCTCTAGGTCTATCCGTGTTGTTGCAGATGGCAAAATTTTATTATTTTTTTCTGGCTGAGTAGTATTCCATTGTGATATATATAGATATATATATATATCTATATATATCTCACATCTTCTTTATCCATTCATTTGTTGATGGACACTTGGGTTGCTTCCATGGGTAATGTAAATAATGCTGATGTGAACATTGGGGTGTATATATCTTTTCAGACTGGTGTTTTTGTTTTCTTTGAATAAATACCCAGAAATGGAATTGCTGGATCATATGGTAGTTCTGTTTTTTATTTTTTGAGGAACCTCTGTACTGTTTTCCACAGTGACTGCACCAGTTTACATTCCCACCAACAGTGTATGAGGGTTCCCTATTCTCCACATCCTTGTCAACATTTATTTGTGGAATTTTTGATGATAGCCATTCTGACAGGTGTGCAGTGATATCTCATTGTGGTTTTGATTCTCATTTCTCTGAAGATTAATGATGTTGGCCATCTGTATGTCTTCTTTGGAAAAATGTCTATTCAAGTCTTCTGCCCATTAAAAAAACCTAGTTTTTAATTTTTAATTTTTTGATCAATCTGTGAGGCACGTGGGACCTTAGTTCCCCAACCAGGGATTGAACCTGTGCCCCCTGCATTGAGAATGCGGAGTCTTAACCACTGGATCACCAGGGAAGTCCCTTCTGCTCATTTTTTAATTGTGTCGATTGCTTTTTTGATATTGAGTTGTTTGAGCTGTTTATATATTTTGGATATTAACCCTTCATTGGTCACATCATTTCAAGTATTTTCTCCCATTTGATAGGTTGTCTTTTTGTTGTGTTGAAAATTTTCTTCACTGCACAAAGCTTTTTAGTTTGATGTAGTCCCATGTTTATGTTTGCTTTTGTTTCCCTTGCCTGAAGAGACAGGTCCAAAAAAATATTGCTAAGACCAATGTCCAAGAGTGTATGGCCTATTATTTTTTAAATTCAAAATTTGTTTTTGGCCGCGTTGGGTCTTTGTTGCTGCGTACAGTCTTTCTCTAGTTGCAGCGGGCAGGGGCTACTCTTCATTGTGGTGCACAGGCTTCTCATCGTAGTGGCTTCTCTTGTTGTGGAGCACGTGCTCTAGGCGTGCAGGCTTCAGTAGTTGCAGCACACGGGCTCAGTAGTTGCAGCATGTGGGCCCTAGAGCACGCAGGCTTCAGTAGTTGCGGCGCATGGGCTCAGTAGTTGCTGTGCATGTGCTCTAGGGCACGTGGGCTTCAGTAGTTGTGGCATGTGGGCTCAGTAGTTGTGGCTTTCAGGCTCTAGAGCGCAGGCTCAGTAGTTGTGGGGCATGGGCTTAGTTGCTCTGTGGCATATGAGATCTTCCTGAAGCAGGGATTGAACTCATGTCCCCTGCATTGGCAGGTGGATTCTTAACCACTGTGCCACCAGGGAAGTCCGCCTGTTTTCTTCTAGAAGTTTTATGATCAGGTCTTACATTTAAGTCTTTAATCCATTTTGAGTTTATTTCTGTATATGGTGTGAGAAAATAGTCCAGTTTGATTCTTTTGCATGCAGCTGTCCAGTTTTCCCAATACCAGTTACTAAAGAGGCTGTCTTTTCCCCATTGTATATTCTTGCCTCCTTTGTTGTAGATTAATTGACCATATAAACGTGGTTTTATTTCTGGGCTCTCTGTTCTGTTCCATTGATTTACATGTCTGGTTTTGTGCCAATATCATATTGTTTTGATTACTGCAGTTTTGTAGCATAGTTTGAAATCGGAGATTGTGATAACTCCAGCTTTGTTCTTCTTTCCCCAGATTGCTTTGGCTATTTTGGATCTTTTGTGTTTTCATACAAAGTTTAGAATTATTTGCTCTAGTTCTGTGAAAAATGCCTTTAGAATTTTGATAGGGATTGCATCAAATCTGTAGATTGCCTTGGGTAATATGGTCATTTTAACAATTTTAATTCTTCCAATCCATGAGCATGGTATATTTTTCTGTTTGTTTGTGTTGTCTTCAGTTTCTTTCATCAATGTCTTTGGTTAGATTCATTTCTAGGTATTTCATTATTTTTGACACAATTGTAAATGGGATTGTTTTCTTAGTTTCCCTTTCTGATAGTTTGTTATTAGCATATAGAAATGCAACAGTGTATTCTGTGTATTAACTTTGTAACCTGAATTTTACTGAATTAATTTTTTAGTTCTAATTATTTTGTAGTGTTTTTACGATTTTCCATATATAGTATCATGTCATCTGCAAACAGTGACAGTTTTACTTCTTCTTTTCCAATTTGAATTTTTTATTTCTTTTGTTTGTCTGTTTGCTGTGGGCTAAGATCATTCTTAGTGTGAAATACTAAAGGCATCCCCATTAAAGCCAGGAACAAGATAGGAATGACTACTGTCACCATTATGTTTAATTTTGTATATTCTAGAAAATGCATTAAGACAAGAAAAATAAATAGAAGTTATAAATTTTAGAAAGGGAAAATAGAAAATTCTTATTATTTACAGTTAGAGTAATTGTTCTAAAAACCCATGACTATTAGCTGAAAAACTAGTAAAACTAGTAATAGAGTTTACAAAGGTGACCACTAACAAAATCTTTTCCATGGGCTTAGTTGTATGTTAATAAGAAATGTAAAGGACCTTTATGATGTTATAATGAGAAACCTAGCCATGTTTTGATACTGTTTAACTTCTGACAGCTTTTAAGCCTTACCTGTCCCTCTTCCCTTTATGCCAGACATCTGGGCAAGTTGATAAGAAAGTGCATACTCTGGCGCTGGTGGGAGACTGTCCCTTTTCCATATGGGAATACACATCCTAGCCTGCCCCACCCCTCTCCAAACACGATAAAAACCCAGACTTGTTTCCTTTCCTTGTTCTCTCAAGTAATTTTGGACCTGCTTAAGAGCCCTACCATGTGCTGTCCGCCTACCAAGACCTCAATTATGTGAGCAATAAACCTGTTCATACCCTCTTGATGTGTGGCATCATAGTCTTGACACTGGAGCTGAACTTTGGGTGGGGGTACCTCCTACTTTTTTTTTTGCGGTACGCGGGCCTCTCACTGTTGTGGCCTCTCCCGTTGCAGAGCACAGGCTCCGGATGCGCAGGCTCAGCGGCCATGGCTCACGGGTCCAGCCGCTCCGCGGCATGTGGGCTCTTCCTGGACTGGGACATGAACCCGTGTCCCCTGCATTGACAGGCGGACTCTCAACCACTGTGCCACCAGGGAAGCCCTACTTTTTTATATATAACAGATATATAGCAGACATAAAAAGACTGAGATGGATACTAATAGCTAGCATTTACTTATACTTATTGTATTTTTGCATACTGTTTTCAGAGCAGTGAGTCATTTAATCTTTACAACAACCCTATGAGGTAGGTGATATTATTTTCATTTTATAGATGAGGAAATAGAGGGCAGAAGTTAGGTATTCTGCACTAGATCATGCAGTTGTTCAAAGCTGGGGTCAGGATCTAAATCCAGAAGTCTGGTTCCAGAGCCCTCTCTAAGCCACTGTATGGGAGATATATTTTACTCCATTAGCCATCCCATGTGTGGCTTAATATTTTAAATGAAGAACCACACCAATAAGTCCACCCCATGGTGCCTACAACATGCATTAATTTTCTCTTGGTGCATGGTTTGGCATTTTTGCATTTAACTGCTGATTTGTGATATGTTTTTAAAATCTGACATGCCAAACCAGACTTTGAAGATGAAGTGGAGGCACAGAATGTTAAAGTAAACTTGCTTAAGAGTCACATATCCATGAAGAGGCAAAGCCAGCATCTGCCTCTATTACCTTTCTGATTTAATAATTGACATTCACTTAGTGCTTCGTAACTAAGAAAGCATGTTATATACATTATTTCCTTTGGTAACCTCAACAATTGTGGGAAGGTAAACTAGTAGAGGTATAAATCCCCCATTGTCCAGACGAGGAAACTGAGACCCAGAGAGGTTATATAATTAATCCAAGACGACACACATGTTAAATGTGTGGAGCAAGACCAAAATGTGGCCTTTGATATCACATTTTTCATTGTATCAGGCTGGTTTCTGTGTTGAAGGTACTCCTAGACATGTGCTTATATGTGGAGAGGCCTGGGGTACCACATTTTCTTCCAAATGTGAATGATCCAAACTGGAATTTTCTAGGAACCTGAATCTGATCTGTAGGTGCTCCTTTGGCTTCTGGAAAGCACCAAGCTCTGATAATAATGTGTGAGAGTGGTCAGAGTCTCAGTAGGTGCTTTATTAATCTGTTACTTTTAATCCTGGTGTGGCAGAACTGGGGGATACCTTGCTAGGGATGACAGATGCCAAGGAAGACATGGCAGAGCCTCCCAGAGATTGGCTGCAACATTATCTCGCACTCCACGTGCTCTTCTACACTGTGACTTTGCCATTCTCCCATCAAGAGATGCAGTCTGGGGACTTCCTGGTGGCACAGTGGTTAAGAATCCACCTGCCAATGCAGGGGACAGGGGTTCAATCCTTGGTCTAGGAAGATCCCACATACTGTGAAGCAACTGAGCCCATGCACCACAACTACTGAGCCTGCACTCTAGAGCCCGCGAGCCACAACTACTGAAACCCATGCGTCCTAGAGCCCATGCATTGCAACTACTGAGCCCATGCACCGCAACTACTGAGCCTGCATGCTGCAACTACTGAAGCCCGTGCGCCTAGAGCCTGTGCTGCACAACAAGAGAAGCCACCGTAATGAGAAGGGCACACACCACAACCAAGAGTAGCCCCTGCTCGCCGCAACTAGAGAAAGCCTGCACACAGCAGCAACGAAGACCCAATGCAGCCAAAATAAAAAGAGAAAAGATACAGTCTGTTTCTCCATCCCCTCGAATCTGGACAGGCCCTGTTTCTGCTTTGACCAGCAGGACATGGCAGAAGTGATGCTATGCCATTTCCAGGCGTAGCCCTTAACTGACCCAGCAGCTTCTGCTTCCTGCCTCTTGGAAACCAGGCAACATGTAATAAAAGCACCTATCCTGAGACCACAGTGCTGTGAGAGCCCTCAGACATGTGGAAAGGTGTTGGAGGTTGAGACACCAAGTGAAGAGAGACAGAAGTCAAGGAGCATTGAGGTGTCAGACGTGTAGTGAAGAAGCCATCTTGGAAGTGGATCCTTCAGCCCTAGCTGCCCGGATGTAGCACAGATGAACTGCCCCAGGCAAGACCTTCTTGAATTTCTGATTCATAAAATTGTGAGCAAAAGAAAAGGATTGCTTGAAGCCACTAAGTACTGGAGTAGAGTGGTTTATTATGCAGCCAGGGATGACTAAAGCAGAAGTAACTTTAGGCTGTTCCTGGTACTACACCCTGAGCAGTCAACAACAGCAGGCGTAGCTCTCCTGTCTGCGTGGAGTTACTTTTCATTTAGCAGAATGGACCACAATGGGAGTAACCACTGGTCACTGATGATCATTTTCAGCTCTTAGGTGCTTAGGTCTTTAAGCATGGTCTGTTTTATCATTAGGACAAGATAATAATCAGAGAACTTACTTATACATATCTGAGCTAAAATTTCATGATGCATTTTGAGCAAGAGGAAAATGATAATTCAAGTATGTGATTACATTTGCCTAGCTTTTTGCAGTTTCCAAAGTGCTTTTTCATGTTTATCTCCTCTTTCGATCTTCCCAGTGAGTCTGAGATAGATAGAAGAGGTTTTATTATTCCCATTTTTTCCATAAGGAAATAGAGGCTCCAAAAGGTTATTTGACTTGCCTAAAGCCATGTGGATAGGTTCGGAGGTAAGGCTAGAATCCAGATGTCTTCACTCACAGCCCATTTCTCCGCCAGCAGCCAACCAGCGTAAGGCTAGAATCCAGATGTCTTCACTCACAGCCCATTTCTCCGCCAGCAGCCACCCAGCCTGTGAGATGGGCAAAACAGAGAATGGATTGTTGGGGGGGGGGTCATGCCTCTAGCTAATGTTTTAACCATTACGGTAGGTGTATGTTCAGTGAAACTTGCTTGTTTCCAAGACAACTGGATTCAAAGGAAAAAACCTTGATTGCTCGGGAAGAGGCAGATTCACTGTCATTTCCATCCCTTTGAAGAATTGCACATTTTGATGGGCAAAGTGCCAGAAGTAATTAAACCAGATAGCTCCACAGAGCCCTGATGGAGCAAGAAAGCAGAAGAAAAGAAACATATTTATATGTATATAAATGTGGGTGGTGTTTCTGCTGTGAGAGTCTTTCAACAGAAATCATGACAATCCAGGAAAATCCAGGGATCAACGTTCTATAGAGAATAACAACAATCTGGAAAGAAAAAGAAGAGAGCATCTTGAAATGGAGAGATGGGGAGGTGGGGGGAGGAAAGAGGAAGAGATGGGCAAGGGGGAGGAGCAGTTCTGGCCCCTCAGTCTTTTCCCTGGTCCCCAGGGCAAGAAGCAGTGGATGAAGCAGTCAGATTTTACCATGAATTCCCTAAGTTGAGTCTAATGGCTCGGAGCATTCATTTTGTCTTTATTTGCTTTTCTTGTGAGGTATCCACTTGGCTCTAATTTCCCATTTTTGCTGTGGAGATCAAGAGATTTGGAACAGAGCAGATATGGAATACATTCTTCTGTACTGGCTGCATGCCAGATTTTATTATAATTTTTTGTTAGCTTATTATGGGATGGAAAATCTGGTCTCTCAGGCATGTGAGAGGAAGGAGGCTCTTTTTTTATTGAGGTATAGTTGATGTACAATATTATATAAGTTACAGGTGTACAACATAGTAATTCACAATTTTTAGAGGTTATACTCCATGTATAGTTATCATAAAATATTGGCTATGTTCCTTGTGTTGTATAATACATCCTTGTAGCTTATTTATTTTGTATATAATAGTTTGTACTTCTTAATCCTCTATCCCTATCAAGGAGGAGGTGTTTTTGCTTTCTTCTATTCTGGTCTTTGATTTGTTCAACATTTATTGAGCTGTTATTCTATAAAAGGCCCTGCTCTAAGAACTGGGGATTCAGAAATGAGTAGGGCACACCATTTAGTGTCTCATATTTAATGTACCCACTTGCCTGGTCTTCACTGCTAAATAATGAAAGTGCCATAGCCCTGTTGTGAGCTACAAAGTGATTGTCTAATACATGGTTTTTAGGCAACATTCATTTATTCATGGAATCAACAAATAATTATTACCTCTTAGTAAGAGTCAGATGCTCTGCTATGTGTTGGAGTTTCAAAAAATGAACAAAAGCAACATGTACAACAAAGAATTAGTATCCAGCATTTATGAAGAACTCTATAAATTAATAAGAACAAATAAACCAGCAGACAAATGAGTAAATGATATAAACATGGGATTCACAGAAGGGAAAAACATAAAAGGCTAAAGAACATTTGAGAAGATGTTCGCCCTCACTAAGCTAGTGAGGAAAAGCAAATTAAAATCACCACAAGATACTACTTTATTTTTATCTTCTAGTGTGGCAAAAATGAAGTTTATTAATATCCAGCGTTGTTGAGTTGTGGGAAAAGGACTACTTTGCTGCACTTCTGGTGGGAATGCTAAATGATTTCTGACTTTGGAGGGCAATTTGACAGTGTCTATTAAAATTCTTTCTATCAAGAACAATTGGAAACAATCTAAATGTCCCCAGAGTGGATATATAGGACATGGTATATTCAGATGGTGAAATATTACACAGAGTAAAGAGTTAGAGCTATCCATATCAACTTGGATTGATCTCAAAAATATATCATAGAGTGAAAAGAGCAAGCTGCAGAGTTTTATGTATTTTATGCTCACTTATGTGAAAAAAAACCCACAAAAATTAATACTATGTATTTACTATGGCATAGCTGAACAGCCTAGTAAAGATACATATCAGATTATAGTAGAGGTTATCTCTTGGTTTTTGGTGGGGGAAAGGATTGAAGAGGTCCAGGGGACTTCATCTATGTTTGTAATATTATATATTTTAGGCAAATAAATCATATATAATTATAATTTATTTGTTAACAATTAACTAAAGGGAAACAGTGTACAGAACACAATTCTTGTCTTGAAGGAACTTTTGACTAATGGCCTTATCTATGGGGCAAACCTGGGATTAGAACTGAGGTCTCCAATTTTCTAGTGCAATGATCTGTCTCTTGGATGTATGATAAATTTAACCACCTGACTTGCTTTCTGCAAAGTGAGACCTTTTCCAGTTGGCATAAAAGTTAAGACATTTTATTTCTTTCTTTGTGTGTGGGAGATGGATTTTTCATTAAAAAAATTTTTTTATTAAAAAATGAATAGATGTAAAGAATATTTATAATTTATGTGTAAGGTATAGAGACTCATTAAACTGCCACTCAGTTGAAGGAATAGAAGACGTGCATTTTTCAAAATGGAAATGGTGAGAATATTTGGACTCTCCCATCAGAGACAAAACCTGAAGGGCTTTGATGGTTTCATCAGCACCATTCCCACAACTCCCTAGCAGCCAAATAAATTAAACAAATGGCCCTATGTGGAAAATTGGAATCTTCTCCTCTGTGTGTGCTAAATTGCTATGCAGTGATTTATCTGGGCTGTTCCTAGAGGGTGAGAAGTCGCACAAAGCTCTGAGAGATGTGTCCAGAGGTAAAAAGAGTGTCCAAGTGTATTTAGCAAATGATGATGCAAACCATGCAAAATATACGGCACAAAGGAGGAAAAACGTGCATTTGCTGTCTGGGAAGTAACTGAACATTTATAGTTTGGGAATGGCTAGTTCAGAGCTGGAAGAAGTGAGAGTCTTGTTTCAGTCAATGAAAGAATCAGTGTTCTTTGGAACTCAGTGGGGACGTAAAAGGAATTTACCCGTCTAAGTAGTCCAATTTTGAGATTCTTCAAGTCTTTGAGGAGTGATTTAAGCAGGAAATAGTTAAGATTGTATCCAAAATGCAGAGAGAGAGAGACAGAGAGACAGAGAGAGAGAGACACAGCCCCCCACCCCCACTTCCATAGCCACATATGTGCAGGGAGTGAGAGGGGAGGGTGAGGAGGACAGAGACAGAGGGAAGCAGTGGAGTTTAAGGCCACAGTCTTCCATGCTCTTTAAGGTATTGGGGGCCACAGGCTTTTACACACGTGGTATAAAAGTCTTATAGTAACATGTTGCCTTTACAAAATGACAGACATTTATTCCAAATGAAGGTTAGAAAATTGCTTGGTAGTGTAAGAGATCAGAACTAAAAAGGGACGATTAATGAGTCCCCAGAACCCCCGACAGCCATTTGGGACCCCCAGAAGCCATTGCTTCCTAAAGTCCCAATTCCCTCTTTGCACACAGTGCCGGAGCCCTCAGCTCCTTCTCTCGCTACAGCCTGAAGCGTTGACAGATAGAATACAGGATGCAATATTTGGGACGTAGTCACACACAAAACTGATGTATTGTTTATCTGAGATTCAAATTTAACTGGGTGTATTTTTATTTTCTAAATCTGGCAACTTGATGTTTGGGAAATATGCTTGCCCCTTTTCCTTCCCCAATTCCTTTTTTAATTCTGATCAACAAAGTTCTCCAACCTCCAAAGACCCCTCACTGCTTCAGAAGGGCCTGTGTTAGGTAATAATTTTCCTTCTTGAGGAGCCATAGTCTAATTCTAGGGAGGGAAA
>NW_006779887.1:802855-817637 GCF_000442215.2 Lipotes vexillifer | reverse complement strand
AAAGAGTGTACCATTCCCATTTCTATACCTACACTGAGACTTTTTCCTCCTTCTGCTTTAAGACCATCCCACCATTTCAGAGAATTTCTACTGTGTACTAGCCAAGAAGGTCTTTCCCTGCAATGTCTTCACAGAGTGGAGAGATTGGAATGGATCTCATTGTACAAGAATGTTCAGGATTAAGAAAGGATATAATCTTACCTCTAAATCCTACAGTGTCTGGAGGCGTGTGGCAGGAAGAGTCTGCTATTAGAAAGAGCATAAGCTTACTTGTTGTAGCCAGTCACAAACACACTTGAAGTTCAGAAGATGGGCAATCATTTCTTTACTGTTGCCATTGGGCTGTTCTCTCATCCAAGCATAGTTAGCCTTGGAGGAAATCTAATAAAAAGTCCCTTCCACTTTGTTTGCCCTCCTTGTAGTTGAAGCCAGGGAGACCTCTTACTTTTCCAGCCCTGGGAGGGCGATAGAGGGCCATCACCTCATCTAGCTAGGAGGATCTGAGCCAGGGGTTGGCAAATTACAAACTATAGGGCAAATCCTGCTTACTGCCGTTTTTCTACACTAATGAGTTAAGAATGGGTTTTACATTTAAAAATGGTTAAAACAATCAAATGAAGAATGATATTAAGTGACGTGGAAATTACACAAAATTCAAATTTCAGTGTTCATAGTTTTATTGGAACACAGCCATGCTCATTCTTTTATGTATTGTCTATGGCCGCTTTCATGCTATAAGGGCAGAGTTGACTATTTCAACAAAGGCCATGTGGCTCACAAAGCTTAAAATATTCACGATCAGGCACTTTTGGTATAAAGTTGCCTGACCCCTGATTTAAGCAATAAACTTTTCCTACTAATAGTAGCTGCCCCTCTGAGAGTGTAACTTTTTTTTTTGCGGTTCGCGGGCCTCTCACTGTTGTGGCCTCTCCCGTTGTGGAGCACAGGCTCTGGACACGCAGGCTTATCGGCCATGGCTCACGGGCCCAGCCGCTTCGTGGCATGTGGGATCTTCCTGGACGGGAGCACGAACCCATGTCCTCTGCATCGGCAGGCGGACTCTCAACCACTGCGCCACCAGGGAAGCCCTAAGAGTGTAAATTTCAAGTATATCTACTTTCCAGGTTACAAGATCCCCTTCCTACCAGGAATGGGTCATTTAGTATTCTTTTGGTTGCCAGGGACAAAAGCCTAACCCAAAGTGCCCTTGCAGTTGTGTGGAAGCTGCCTACAGTGTGACTGCTCTAACAGTGCATTCATGTCGATATGGAAACTTTCTTTCGGATTAGAAATACATTAACATTATCAAAACATTTTCAGGGGCTTCGTTGGTGGCGCAGTGGTTGAGAGTCCGCCTGCCGTGCAGGGGACAGGGGTTCGTGCCCCGGTCCGGGAAGATCCCACATGCCGCGGAGCGGCTGGGCCCGTGAGCCATGGCTGCTAAGCCCGCGCGTCCGGAGCCTGTGCTCCACAACGGGAGAGGCCACAACAGTGAGAGGCCTGCGTACAGCAAAAAAACATTTTCACATGATCTAGATTTCTCTCTGTCTCCTGACCTGCCTTCCAGTGTGTGACCTTTGTCCTTTATTCCTTCTCCAGAGCTTCTCCTATTAGTAATCCAATGGCTATAGTAGTTTCAGACTTGACAGCCTCAGTTTACACTGGTTCCCAACTTTTGTCACATCATGGCAAACACAGAAAATGTTATTTGTACAGCACATTGAGATAAACTATGGAGATTTGTGAGTGTCTATATAGCGCTTGGTGAAAAAATCTATTATATATTTTTGTAATTATCATATGAAAAATATCAAAGTATTAGGGAAGATATCAAATGTAAGACTAGTATTCATATAAGTGTTACAAATAAAATCTTTCCAAAAATGTAATAAATAAATTCTCATTTGCTTTAAGTGAGAAGCTTGGTTAAAATTAACATTTTAAATTTCATATTTTATATTTGAAGTGGTTACATGCAATTCCTAACCCAGGCTTTAAAAATTCTGATCTCTTCAATTATGAGAGTTACTTGACAAAAAATTTGCTTACACAATTAAGTGCTAAAACATTAAAAAAATTTTTAAACAACCTTTTTAACACAGCTTAAATTATGTTTACAAGATTTGACAGTTCTTCTTTTATTTTTGTTGACAAATGCATTATTAAAATATCTTATAATTGTAATGGACTTTTAATCCAATAGAACTTTTGCATATCAACTGCATACGTGGTTTGAGCAATCACTTGCCGGTAACTTAGACACTACTAAAATGGCACATAAGCCACAAGTGGGGAGAAATAGCTCGTTATATATACAAAGACAGAGATTTGGGGCCACTGCCTGAAGTGTGTCTCTGAGGAGACTCCCCCCATCTCCCAGCCCCGGCAGTCACCCTCACTGCCCAGCTGCATCATGGGCTGCATGCTTGCATGCTGCTGTCCCTGGACATCTGGAACAAGAAATTCCCTAGTAGCTGCAAAAGCCCCATGTTCACTGTGACAGAGGTGTGCTTTGCAGTGAATGTGTGCTCTGTAGATGGCCGGGGTAGAGCACTTCCTTGGTTGTACTCAGCACATCTTATCAGGTGATGAGGCCTAGATGGTGCTCATTGAGACTGCTGCCTGCAGGGACTGTGTAGCATGCCATTGGATTCTGCTCAACTCTGGCCACTTTCTAAGGAGTACCAGATGAGGCTATCTGAGGATAGAGGTGACCTGCCTGTGGGCATGGGTCACCCCACATACCCTCTTGTCACCTGCAAGGCTGAGGGGATTAATATCTTGTAGAATATCTATAACCCATTTGTGGCATACAGATGAGCTCTGGCTGGGAAGCTCTGCCTTCACAGATGGCACTGCAGTGTTTCCTGAACAATTGAAGGAGGTGATTCAGGAGAAAATTACCTTAGGGAGGAAAGTGTAACTACCATGAACCTGGGTTGTTTTGGAAATGGATTTTTCCATCACTTTTGTTTACTTCTTTGTTTTTGTTGTTGTCAGCTATGCCTTAGTATATACGTATGTATGTACGTTACTGATTGCACCAAGGATTACGATATACATCCTTAACTTGTCACAGTCTGTCTTCAATTAATATTATTCTACTTTACATAAATGTAAGACTCTTACAGTAGTAAGCTTCCATTTATCTCCCTCCCATCATTCGTGTTTTTTAATAAATTTATTTATTTATTTATTTATTTCTGGCTGTGTTGGGTCTTCGTTTCTGTGAGAGGGCTTCCTCTAGTTGCGGCGAGCGGGGGCCACTCTTCATCGCGGTGTGTGGGCTTCTCTTGTGGAGCACAGGCTCCAGATGTGCAGGCTCAGTCGTTGTGGCTCACGGGCCCAGTTGCTCCATGGCATGTGGGATCTTCCCAGACCAGGGCTCGAACCCGTGTCCCCTGCATTGGCAAGCAGATTCTCAACCACTGCACCACCAGGGAAGCCCCATTCGTGTTTTTGTTGTATTACATTTTACTTCTACACCTGTTATAAACACCACAATACATTGTTATTTTTGTTTTATATAATTAATTGTCTTTTTTAGAAAGCAGCTTAATTGAGATATAAATTCACATACCATAAAATTCACCCACATAAAGTACATGGTTCATTGGTTTTTGGTATATTACATGATTACTTTAAAAACTTGTGGTAAAACATATATAACAAAATTTGCCATTTTAACTTTTTTTTTTTTTTTTTGCCCCATGGCTTGCAGAAAAAGTTAGTTCCCTGACCAGGGGTTGAACCCAGGCCATGGCAGTAAAAGCCCAGAATCCTAACCATTAGGCCACCAGGGAACTTGACTGTGTTTAAATGTACATTTCAGTGGCATTAATTACATTCAAAATGTTGTGCAACCATCAGCACTGTCTATTTCCAAAATTTTTGTTATCCCAAACAGAAACTCTGTGGCTATTAAGCAATAACTCCCTATACCCTCCTTCCTACAGCCCCTGGTAACTTCTAGTTTTTCTTTCTGTACGGATTTGCCTAAGTATCTCATATAAGAGGAATCATACAACATTTGTCCTTTTGGGTCTGACTTATCTCACTTACTATAGTGTTTTCAAGATTCATCCATGTTGTAGTATGTATGAGAATTTCATTTCGTTTTAAAGCTAAATAATATTCCATCGTATATATATAACACATTTTCTTTAACCATTCATCTGTTGATGGACTAGTTAATTATCTTTCTTTTTAAAATTTATTTATTTTATTTTTGGCTGTGTTTGGTCTTTATTGTTGCACACGGGCTTTCTGTAGTTGCAGCGAGCGAGGGCTACTCTTTGTTGTGGTGCTTGAGCTTCTCATTGCGGTGGCTTCTCGTTGCAGAGCATGGGCTCTAGGCACGTGGGCTTCAGTAGTTGTGGCACGCAGGCTAAGTAGCTGTGGCTCATGGGCTCTAGAGCGCAGACTCAGTAGCTGTGGCGCACGGGCTTAGTTGCTCCGTGGCATGTGGGATCTTCCTGGACCAGGGCTTGAACTCGTGTCCCCTGCACTGGCAGACGGATTCTTAACCACTGCGCCACCAGGGAAGTCCTGACTAGTTAATTATCTTTTAAGGAAATTAAGAAACAAGAAAAAAATGCTCCTTGTATACTTACCCATGTGTTGTTTTATTTGTGAAACTTTTCATTTGTTCACATATAACCAAATTTTTATCTGGTGTAATTCCTTTCATCCTCAAGAATGTCATTTTAATATTTCTAAATGCAGCACATATCTTCTGGGGACCAATTCTCCCAAATTTGAAAATATCTTGATTTTTTTCCTTCATTTTGGAAAAATATTTTTGCAGGATATAGAATTCTAGGTTGACAGTTTTTACTTTGAGCACTTTAGAAATGTCATTCCATTGTCTTCTATAGTCCACCTTTTCTGATGATAAGTCAGTAATATTCTTTATTGTTTTTCTCTTATATGTAATGTATCTTCTTTTCTCTAGCTGCTTAAAATTTTTTGTCTTTCACTTTGGTTTTCAGCTGTTTGCTGGGATGTGAATAGGTGTTGTTTTCTTTGTTTTTATTCTGCTTGGAGTCTGTAGAACTTACTGGATCTGTGGGTTGATATATTGTTTTTATCAAGTTTGGAGAAGTATATCTTCATTATATTATTTCATTGCATTACTCAAATATATTTCATTATATTACCCCATTCTCTTTCCTCTCTTTTCATGACTCTAATGACAAGTATGTTGGACTACTTGATATTGTCACTGAGGCTCTGTTGATATTTTTCAGCTTTATTTTTCTCTGTGCTTCAGTCTGTAGTTTCTATTGCTGCATCTTTAAGTTCATTGACCTTTTCTTCTATAGTGACCGATATGCTGAAAAATTCACCCAGTGAATTATTCATTTCAAATATTGTATTTTCCAGTTTTCGACTTTCCGTCATTTTATTCAATAGTTTCTATTTATCTACTGAGATCATCCACTGTTTCACTTGTTATGTCCATCTTCACCTTTAAATTCTTGAACATATTTGAAGTAGTTGTTTTATTTTATTTATTTTTTGGTTTGGTTTTTATTCAGGTATATAGTACAATATGTATATGTTTCAGGTGTACAACATAGTGATTCACAATTTTTAAAGGTTATACTCCATTTATAGTTATTTATAAAATATTGGCTGTATTACCTGTGTTGTACAATATATCCTTGTACTTTATTTATTTTATACATAAAAGTTTGTACCTCTTAATCCCTTAACCCTGTCTTGCCCCTTTCACCTTCCATCTCCCCACTGGTAACCACTAGTTTGTTCTCTATATCTGTGAGTCTTCTTGTTATATTCACTAGTTTTACTTTTTAGATTCCACATTTAAGTGATATCTGACTTATTTCATTTAGCATAATTACCCTCTAGGTCCATCCATGTTGTTGCAAATGGCAAAATTTCATTCTTTTTTATGGCTGAGTAGTATTCCATTATATATATATATATATATATATTTATTTATTTATTTATTTATATATATACCACATCTTCTTTATCCATTCATTTATTGGTGGACATTTAGGTTGCTTCCATTGGCAATTGTAAATAATGCTGCTATGAACATTGGGGTGCATGTATCTTTTCAAATTAGTGTTTTTATTTTTTTCAGATATATGCCCAGAAGTGGAATTGCTGGGTCATATGGTAGTTCTACTTTTAGTTTTCTGAGGAACCTCCATACTGTTTTCCACAGTGGCTGCACCAATTTACATTCCCACCAACAGTGTATGAAGGGTTCCTTTTCTCCACATTCTCTCCAACGTTTATTATTTGTGTTCTTTTTGATGCTAGTCATTCTGACAGGTGTGAGGTGATAGTTCCTTGTGGTTTCAACTTGCATTTCTCTGATGATTAACAGTGTTGAGCATTTTTTCATGTGCCTATTGGCCATCTATGTCTTCTTTGGTGAAATGTCTATTCAGATTGAAGTAGTTGTTTTAAAGTCCTTGTTGGCCAATTCCAATGTCTGTGTTTTCCCTGGGTCTATTTCTTTTGCCTTCACCCCATGCACTTATGGAAAGGATAGATCCATGATACAGCTACCTTTCAAAATTCTGAACAGGAATCAAAGCACAAATCAGCTATCCTGGGATCTTCAAACTTAAGTTGGATTCCATAACTCCCTCTGATCCCCTCTGATACTCATGTCTAACTTTCTATAACCCCGTTTCCAAACTTTCCTTCCTTAATTTAACTCAACCCAAAGGGTTTTTTTTTTTTTTTTTTTTTGCGGTACGCGGGCTTCTCACTGTTGTGGCCTCTCCCATTGCGGAGCACAGGCTCCAGACGCGCAGGCTCAGCGGCCGTGGCTCACGGGCCCAGCCGCTCTGCGGCATGTGGGATCTTCCCGGACCCGGGCACGAACCCGTGTCCCCTGCATCGGCAGGCAGACTCTCAACCACTGTGCCACCAGGGAAGCCCCAAAGGTTTTTTTTTTGTTTGTTTGTTTTTGTTTTTTCTTCAGTCTGGAATGAAGGGCTGGAGCAGAAAGTGGAAAAACTTGACTCAACTAGAACTCATTGACTCCTAGCCATCATCAGTGTTTTACCTGTAATAAGGCTTTTTGAACTTAGAAGTTGAGAATTTAGTGTATTGGTCCTCTGACCTCAACATGCTAACTGATACCACCCTCACTTCTTCATATCCCTAAGGATGGCCGTCAATTCAAACAGGTTAGAAGTGTGAGGTGGGGGAGGGGCAAGATGGGGCAAATACTGCTTTGCCACACATTTTGTTCAGTGAGATCATTGTCATGTTAACCAGAGTTTTGCCAATGATAGAAATGTGTTACACGTTCGATGTGTGGTACTGACTGTAGACCTCTGGGAGTGCACAGCTATATTTTAGATAATTTTTAAAGGTTGATTTTCATTTCAAAGGCAATCTAAAAACATTAATATAAGGCTAGTTTGGATCCTCTGACCACTACCACCTTATATAGTACTGATAATTTATTTTGTATATTCATCTGCGTTGGTGATATGGGATTCCTCAGAGTCACAGATTTAATTTTAACGCAGTCCTCAGTTTGGGATTTGTGGTACCCAGGGGTCTGTGGATGTACACTTAAAAGACAATGAGGGGCTTCCCTGGTGGTGCAGTGGTTAAGAATCTGCCTGCCAGTGCGGGGGACAGGGGTTCGAGCCCTGGTCCGGGAAGATCCCACCTGCTGCGGAGCAACTAAGTCCGTGCGCCACAACTACTGAGCCTGAGCACCACAACTACTGAGCCCACATGCCACAGCTACTGAAGCCCATGCACCTAGAGCCTGTGCTCTGCAACAAGAGAAGCCACTGCAATGAGAAGCCTGTGCACCACAACGAAGAGTAGCCTCCACTCACCACAACTAGAAAAAGCCCACACACAGCAACAAAGATCAAATGCAGCCAAAAATAAATAAATAAAATAAATTTATATTAAAAAAAAGGCAATGAGGATTCTTTTTTCTTTAAAAGGAGTTTGTATTTTACATGAATTGAAGAACTCATACTTTTTTTACTTCATATTTTATAATAAGATAGAGGTTGTCAGACTATGGATCTTAAGCCAGATCTGGCCTATGGTCTGTTTTTGTATGGACCACCAGCTAAGAGTAGATTTTACATTTTTAAAAGTTGGAAAAAGAAGAAGAAGAAAAAGCATATACAACAGAGATTTTATGTTGCCCTCAAAGCCTAAAATATTTACTATCTGGCTTTTTATAGAAAAGTTTGTCAAGCTTTGTGATAAAGGCTGGAGGGGATAAGGAAGCCTCTGTTGTGTGGAATTGTGACTCCAAGTGTTTTATATTATGTTTTCTTGGGCTAAATGAAGGTGAGGTGGTACTACAGACTGTCTTTATCTTTGTGGAGCCTTCACTTATACCCTGATGCAAAGGGTAATTGTTTGGGCCTGTGGTGACACATTCCCTTTCTCTTTTGACATGGGCATGGAGGCGTGGACATCCTCACATGGGCCAGACACAGCTGAAAGACCAGTGTAAGTCCTCGAGAGAACATCCCTCCAGCTGAGAAAGGTAGGTCAGAGCAGAGACACCTCTGAGCAGAACACAGCCGCCTTGAGGCAGAGCTCTTCTCTCTTTTCTGCTGTTTGCCTGCTTTGAGGACTTGTGTTAATGAGAAGAGAGAATGTGAATATCATTTCTGCTGGGTGTTACTTTGAATCCTCTCCCAGGCCTTTGGGACACTTCTGTGGGATGGTACTATGTTTTATGTTAGGTGCTGATCGTGAACAACACCATGTATTATCTGTGTGGCTTTTAGACTGTCAGCCTTATTAGGGCAATAAGTGACTGTGGGTCTCCAGAGACTGCAAGTCTTCTCTTTTTATGTAATGTCTGGGTGAAAAGGGGCTGAAATATAGCTTTCCCCCAGAATTTCTTTATCATCCTTCTATTCCATATTTAAGTGCTATTATGTGGAAGTCATTCTTCTTAGCAATTTTGAAAGAAAGTTGCTTATGAAGCCATCAAGCAGAGGGTACAACTTGGGTAGAATTGAAATAAGAGAGAGATTGAATTCCAGGTTAAATCTCCAGTCTGTCCCTTGAAATTGAGGCATATAGATGACAAAGCAAATAGAAAACTGTGGGTAAACATGCTGGAATATACAGTGGGTAATGGATATTGAAGGATGATCTTGTCATGCATGCTAAACAGATACTTTTATGCGTTTAAATCTAATTAGCATCTGGAAATTAACAAGGCTAGAAAGAAGGGCAATGGGTTTTTAAGTGATGGCGATGGATAGGCACTGTTTGCAGCGTATAGATAAATGAAGATTTAATTTGTAATACATAATGAGCCAGGTGCCTATAAAATAATTTGTTTTTCAAGTGGCTATCACAGAACAAAACAATGGAACCATCTGAGGTGTGGCAATGACTATTATTACAGTTTTTCTTTGGTTAAAATCAGTTTTGCAGATGGATATGGATTTGTATTGTACAAGTTGGATAATGTAAATATTTTCACTGTCTCTATTTCTTCTTTGAGGGATGGTACATAAAAATAACTTTTTGGTTATATCTTTTGCACGTTTACCTTTAGTATGTGTGTGTTGGGTCAGGGTACGCTCCTGGAGGAGAGGGGAATGGACTTCTGTACCTTCTCTTCTAGAACCTTTTGATGTTTACAGCATTTGTTTTTTGATGATCTTTTTGGAGGAGGGCCTGAGAAATGAACTTGAGCTAGAGGGTAGAAGAAGGGATCCAGTTCAGTTTGAAAATGGTATCATTTCTATTCTTCCTTTGGTCATAAACTGTATGGCCCTCTCTAAAGCATGAATTGAGGCTGCCCTTTGTATCACGAATGGTACAGAATTGGGGTTGGGGTCCGGTGCTGTGGCAGGAGAACCACTTGGGTTTGGGTTAAAGGCAGAGGCAGTCCCACCAGGAGAGTTTGTTCTCCCGAGAAGGGTAGCCCCTTGTGCTGAGCTCTGCATGCGTGTATAGGCATGGGCGTGTAGATTCTCCATGCATTGCAGGAGGTGAGAAGGCAGTGCTGTTTCTTGAGGAATTACTCAAGAGTTAAGTAGCTCAAGAGTTATGTGGGATACCCATGCGGACAGTGGCTCATACAAAGTGGGTGCATGGCTGTGGCACAGGTCTACAGAGAGGAACCCATTTCAAGCTTCAAGCATCAGCCTTGCAACTAACTGCCTTTCTCTCTCTCCCTCCTCAAAGTTGTGCCCTGTGAGCTGGGGAAGAGTCATCTTGGGTAGAAGTGGAGGACCGGGCTGCAGTGTTTTTGTTTATGCTAGGAATGAATTTGTGTTTCTGTTTTTCATTTTCTTTCGCTTGTTTCTTCCCAAGGAAGTGCATTTTAGCGGTGTATCTGGGATCATGTGGGCAGGCCACGAATTCCAGGGAAACTCAGTAACGTGTCCAGGTCTCTAGGCTTGGGGAAGGGGGCACAGAAAGCTATCTCACGCAGCCATTCTCAGACCTGACTCTGCAACTAGGCCCCTCCAGGGCCTGAAAAATTCAGTTTCCAGGCCCCACTTCTGGAAATTCTGACTTAGTCATTCTGAGGACCTAGGAATGTATGTTTCAGTAAAAAAAGGACCCTGGTGGGTTCTGTTGGGCAGCTGGGTTTGGGAACCTTGGAGCTAGTATCTCTCCAGCCTCTAAGTGGGAGCACACTTCAATCTTCCCAGTATGTGGAGACTGTAAATGTTGGATGACACATACAGTCATGAATTTTGGCATCAGAACCACTTTGCCATCTTTGGGCCCTCATTGTCTCTTTGATCTTTTGAAAGCACAAACTCCAGCCTCCCTCTGCTTCCTGCCCCTGGGAGCCTTACCCATGACCCAGGTATTGGGGGGGTGGGAGTCGCCCTGAGACCCAGGCTCTGGGACCAGTTTCCTGTAACATACGGCCTATTAGAGAGAGAGTGTGAGTAATCCAGACCAGGCCAGGCTTTACACGGGCAGCACCTTGTGTAGCTTCCTCACTGGGCCCTGCTGTGCCCCAGGGAATCTGGCTGCTTTCCTGCCAGTGGGAGATGATGAGGTCAGTGTGCTGAAGGTTCCACCCTGGAAAGGGCGAAGCAGGAAGGTGACTGGAAAATGCTGTTTTAAAATGTGTTGGACCCTCACAGAACCCTAGACGGAAATAAATTTAGTAACTTAGTTTTTATCATTGTTCCTAAATTTCCATAGTGGAGAATTAGGGACTAGTTTCCAAGGTGGGGATGCTTTTCAGCCTTTGTGTATTTTGAAGTGAGGTCTCTGGGGGCTCACGGCGCACTAAGGGAAGGGCAGGGAGGAGACGTCGCTGTCACTCGGGGAGCACCCAGAATAAGAGCTGGGAGATTTACGAGGTGTCTGCGTGTGGTTAAACCCAGGGCGGGGAAGCAGTCCAACTCTTCATTGACAACCCTTTGTTTTGAGGTAAATTTAAACAGGGCTGTTAAGAGAGTTTCACGTTTGTACAAGTTCCTTTTATGAACAATAGTTTCCAACCATTTACTAATGACCTTGGCACTTTCAGCAGAATAGCACAGTTCCCAGTCTGTCCCCAGCTTTGCAGAGAACACTTCCTGTTCTCCTTAATCGCTTCTCCCATCTGGGAAGCACCAGGCTCTGCGGAAGACACCTGTTTTCTCGCCTGTTATTTTCAAAGCGTGGCTCCCTGGCTGGTCCTGAATAGTTGTGAGTGTGCAGGTGGGGGCCAGAGGCTCAGGCTGTCTGTCCTGTGGGACAGAAAATCACCAAGTGTCTGTGAAAGACTCCCATCATCTCAGTGCCTGCTTGTGAATTCATGTGAGGCTACGCATGGTTCATGGACTTTTTTCTTAGTAAAGGTGTCTTCTGTTCATTTCGTGAAAGAGGAATTCATGGAGAATGAGAAGAGTAAGGTTTTGAAGAAGAATTAAAATCAGAATTAGAAGAAAAAGAAACACATACAGAGGTAGAGGAGGAAAAAAATCTTACTTAGTTTAGAAAAATCCTATATGTTCTTAGGAGACCAGCACCTATGTTTTGGAAGATTGTCCTGTGTGTCCATGAGTAGATTTCTCAGTACTTGGTAAAGACAGTGAGGCTTAAATGAACAAGGGCATAGCCATGTTTTCAATAAAGGTTCCCTTGTTTGTGGGCTCTGAGGACTCAGCGTTATAAAGGCTGAGGTGGAGGCCAAGGATAGGGTGGGGTTGTGTTAATTTTTTGGCCATTTCTCAGTCCTTGTGTTGCAGCAGGGGTTACTGATGAAATGGCCTCAGGCAACCTTCAGCAAGGGCTTACTGGCTTCAGCAATCTTTCCTGGCAGCATAATTCACTTCCCAGCATTGACAGTTCCCATCTGGACAACCTCCCACGAGAATCTCAGTGGCCCGCACCTCCCATTCCTCTACAAAGGGAAGCTTGTGGGACCACAGTGTCTCCCCTCCATGGAGAAGCCACCGTGGACTTGGAGATTGTAAATATCACTGTGATGTGGGCTTGGGGGGTAACAGAGAGATGGTACAGGAAATACCAACACAAGGTAAAACTCAACCCCGACCACGCTGTCCACATGGGAATTTACCAAAAAATTCCATGGAAAAGGCTTAGGAATGTTTATTCAAGTAAGTTAGAATTGACAAATTTTAAAACAACAGCAGCAGAGTCCAGGAGTGATTAGGGTGCCATAGGGCTAATCAGCAGAGATATTCTAAAAAAGAGTGCTTAAAATTCAAAGCCAGGTAATTGAATAATAATAATACCAATAACGAGCAGGCAGCAACATAATAAAATACTATGCCGCTATTTTTCCAAAACTCAAAGCTCATTTAAAAGTTGACCCCATTTGTTAGAGTATTTGTGAGATACAAGCATCATTATCCTCATGTGGTGGGCAAGGAAATGAAGGCTCAGAAGGACTGAGCCTTTGTTTCTAGCATGTTCCATGCAGCACAGTACAGAACTCCAACTGCGGGATGAAGCCTTGATCTGTCACAGGGGTCCAGGAGTTCACACCTCCCTCTAGCCCTTCTTCAAGCTCTTTCTGAGGAAAAGCTATTAACATTAATTATGTCACCACGTTAGTGTCTTTTTTGGAGGGAGAAGTGGGAAAGTAGTTTTTGGAGGGTAAAAAAACAATATGTTTGAAATCATTTCATTTTTGCACATAGATACATGAAAAAATGATATATACCAATTTGTTAACAGTGGTTATTTCTGATATATGTAATTATGGGTTATCTTTACATTTTTTATCCTCTTGTAAATTATAGAAATGAGTATACATTGTTTTTGTATTAAAGAAAAAAAATCCCTAAAATAGTAAAACAAAAGAAAAGGTTCTAGGGTTTAAAAAAACTTTCTAATTTATTCTTAGGTTATTTTACCTGGTTTATTTTCATGCAATAAAATATTTTGCTAAATACTAGAAAATTCAATTTACAGTAATCAGTTTATGTTGTAACTTTTGTATGTATTATACATACTATTTTGTAATATTATACTTTCTTTAATCAATCGCTTCTGTTAGACATCTACTTTTTCAACTAATCATTACTATAAGAAAACTGGAGCAAACACAATTGGCTAAAATTAATTAAAATCAAGTAGAAACATCCTGCCCTTCCCCCACCCCCCAAAATTTGAAAAATGGGCAAAAATCCTTTCTGCGAAATTTTATTCATTTCCAACCCAGTTGTTTTTTGGACCAGATTGTGATCTTAACTAAGGAATGGAAAGAAAGTAACCTATATCAAGTACCTACAGCCACCCACAAACAAGTCTTTATAATACTTTTTGTTTTTGTATTTTAGTAGGTTTTAAAATCAGGAATGAATTAGAGTTACAGTAGGAGAGACACAGTTCATTTTAGACGGATATTCTTATTTACTGTAAGGATAATCAAGCACAACAGCACATGATTTTACAGAATCTTTAAATAGAATAAAGAAACGTGTGTGTGTGTGTATGTGTGTGTGTGTGCGTCTCTGTGTGTGTGTCTGTGTGTCTCTGTGTGTGCACATCTGTGTATGCATGTCTGTGTGTGTCTGTGTGTGTGTATGTCTGTGTGTGTGTCTGTGTGTGTGTATGTTTCTGTGTGTGCATCTCTGTGTGTGTATGTCTGTGTTTGTGTCTGTGTGTGTGTGTCTCTGTGTGCATCTCTGTGTGTCTGTGTATGTGTGTGTGTCTGTGTGTGTCTGTGTGTGTGTGTGTATGTGTGTGTGTGTGTTGGGGGTCGGGGGTAATACTCTTCATCTGTCTGAACATCTCCGGAAAGGGTTGCTGCATTTCTTGCTGGGCACTTCTGTAGAACAACAGAACAGTCACATTCTCATCATAAAGATTATGAGAACCAAGTGCCTGAGGATAGTGACATTTTTTATTCAGAAAATGGTGTTGTGTTTGTGGCACCGTGCTGGGGATACAGGGGTGGGGATGCTTCAGAGATGAATCAGAGACCACCTCATATGCTACCTCTCACAAGATATCTCCTGGAGATCCTCTAGGTCCCTACAGAACTTTTTTATTCCTCTAGATAGCACTTACCACATGATTCCACAATGATTTGTTCAGGGGTTTGTCCCATCCAGTGGATGGTGAACTTCCCTAAGGGAGTCCCTAGAAAATGCTTCTGTTTATTGAACGAATAAATGAATGAATGAGCTAGCTCATAAAGGATGAAATGACTCTTGTACAAAAAATGGAGAAAAAGGAAGGGAAAGGCCAGGGGAAATCGTTTCATGGAGATGAAATAATGGCTCTGAGATCCTGTGACATGTTTGTTATCTCTGCCCTGTGCTTGGCTCTGTCACTGAGATAACCACCCTGCTTG
>NW_006779887.1:799607-802845 GCF_000442215.2 Lipotes vexillifer | reverse complement strand
GCAGGAAGGCTGTGTCTAAGATTTGGCGGGAACCTTCAATGCAAGTCCTGCACAGAGGCTGGAGTCATATTAAGGAGAGGATATCCTGAAAAGCTGAAAATGTAATGAGTAGGTAGTTGGGAAAGTTGAGTTGGTGACAGAGGAGCTGCCAGATTTTTATCTTCTGACCTAATATTAATAAGCCTTCATATCCCCACTTCTTCAAGCTTTGACCTTTTTTCTTAGAAACAAACACATTTCTTATTTCCTCCACAAAACAAGTCATGGAAGCAACCTAAATGCCCATCGACAGACGAATGGATAAAGAAGATGTGGCACATATATACTAATGGAATATTACTCAGCCATAAAAAGGAATGAAATTGGGTCATTTGTAGAGACGTGGATGGACCTAGACTGTCATACAGAGTGAAGTAAGTCAGAAAGAGAAAAAAAATATCATATGTTAACACATGTATGTGGAATCCAGAAAAATGGTACAGATGAACCGGTTTGCAGGTCAGAAAGACACAGATGTAGAGAACAAACGTATGGACATCAAGGGGGAAAGGTGGCAGGGGGTGGTGGTGGTGTGATGAATTGGGAGATTGGGATTGGCATATATACACTAATATGTATAAAATGGATAACTAATAACGTGCTGTATAAAAAAATAAAATAAAATTTTAAAAAAGCAAAAATTGTTCATCAGAGCAAAGTAGACCATTTTATCAAAGACTCTGCTTGCAGAGTTTGCAGCTGTCTCTTGATACCTGTTCCTCTCCTTTGGCTTTTGGCACAAGGATCCGCCCCCATCTGAAGATTGTACTTCCCAGCTTTCCTTCCAGCTATGGAACTCGTCTTAGCTGAGCTCTGGCTGGTGAATATTAGAGGAAAGTGGTGAGTGCAACATACAGGAGACATCCTTAAAGGAAAGGGACTGCGTGCTTTTCTTCCTGTTGGCAGAGTGTAGATGTGCAGCTTAACTCCATCAGCCTTTTGGGCCACGCAGTCGCCTTGGGAATGGAAGCCACCTGCAGTGGAGAAGGAAGATAGGAGAAACCTGGGTTCCTGAGTGTGAAGGGCTTTTCCAGCCCTGGACTAACCAACCTCTATATTTTTTGAAAGAGATAAACTAATTTAGGCTATAGTTATTTTGGATGATTCTGTTACAGCAGAACCTAATTCTGATTAATACAGCAACTGTGAGCTGAGGGGAATATTTTGCTGATTTGCTTCAACTAGGCAGACCATGTATCTGTCTCTGAGGACTTAGCACGTGTGTTTCCTGAGCGCAGAACCTGGGAGCCCAGCTGATAGTGTGACGTGAACTGGAGGCCAGAGGGCCAGAGCCCTGAGGAGAAGTGTGTGGCTCAGATTATAGCAGGGCCTTTGGTCAGGGAGGAACATAGCATAGGGGAGAGAGCGTGGGCCTGGAGTCAGAAAAACTTGAGTTAAAACACTGAATCAATCAGTTACAATTTGTGTGATTTGAACTTCAGTTTCTGTGGTTGTAAGGATTAATCAGATATCATACTGAGAAAAGATCAATAACTGATACATGATAGGCACTAAAAATGTAGCTATTATTATTAAAATACATGAAGTATTAACAGGACTTTACGTATTCAAGGTTTGTAAAACTCTTGCCTTTATGATTAATAGCAAGGCATTGATTCATGCTGTCTAAATGAACCCTTATAGGTAGAAATATAAGAGCTATAAACAAAATCTCCTAGTGTAAAAATTTCTTTTGGTACATGATATTTTTGCTCAATACTAAGTGTAAAGGGATGGCTTCTCCCTTATATAATAACAAAACCCAATATCATTGAATAAGACTTTGAATAACTGCATTGGATCTGGATTCCTAATCTCAGAAAACAGAATCATAGAGGCTAATTTTAATAGAAAGGAACTTGTTATAGCAGTAGCTTCTGGAATTTCCAGGAGGACCAGAGAACTGAGAATGGGAGGTATTCAGCCAGGAGCAGCATAGCCTGGAGAAGCTCTAACCAGGTGATGGGTCTTGCAGAGACCCCACTGGAGCCCCTGGCCACTGCTTGGCACCTGTGAGCTGAGGAGGGACACTGGAACCTCAGCCACAGCTGCCACAGAAGAACAGAGCCTCGGCAGCCACACTGGTCCATCTCCTTGTGTCACCACCACCCTCATGGCCCCTTAGGCCCTTAGAGTCTATGTGATGCTTGGTAGAGCCTAGATCACACGCAGCACACTAGGTGCAAAGGAGGGGAAGTGTAGCCTTGAAGCTTTTTAGACCGTAGGACTGGAAGGTGTAGCCTGCGCTCCCCCAGAAGGCGGGGCCTAAGATGAGGGCTCGGATGTAGGAAGTTTGTTTTGGGAAGGGGTCCTGGGGAATAGAAGTGGGGGATTTGGAAGAGCTTTAGGTCAGAGATGATAGCATACGTTTATTAAAGTGACAAGTTCAACGCTTCTCACCATCAGTAAAAATAAAGGCTCACGAGCTGTATACAGTTCAGTATGGAAATAGTTTCGCCTGAGTCGTGAGGATTCACTGTAAAAGTCACACCTACCACACATTGCAGGTCGAACTACTGCAGTTAGGGGACAATTGCAGTAGTATTATGAGAGACTATAGGACCCGAGATAGGACAGGGACTGTGACAAACAAGAGAATGGGGCACCTGGCATCTAACCGATGGGCCTTGATGGCTGATGGCTCATGGAGAAGGGGAGGACAGTTTGAGATTGGTAGCCTTGGTGCTTGGGAGATTTGTAAGGTCTTCCACCGATGTCAAGGATTCTGGAGAAGAGACAGATACGGGCTGGGGATGGAGAGGGTGATGGTTCATCTTGCATATGCTCAGCTGGGGGTGTGGCAGTGTACATGGTATGTGGGTCTGGAGCAGGAGAGAGGGCGTGGCTGGGGTTATGGATTTAAGAATCTTAAGTGTTTAGGGGAAGGTAAAGGAAAAGGAACTGGCGGAGGAGACGGAGAAGCTGCGCACACTCCTGCCAGGCTGGCTGTGTCTGTTATTTTCTCCTGTGCTCCTCGCAATAGGTCCTGGGCACGCGACCCTCTTCCTCTCCTCCTGGGTGCTGGCGTGGCCACTTCTGACTCCCCTGAGGTTCTCTCCCCTGGAGGGATGTGGTTCCCCGGTTCCCCCCCCCCCCCCCCCCCCCTTCCTGCCGCTTTCCCTCTCAAAGTGCCATATAGGGTTCTTTTTACTCTAGCGAGGTTGGGAGCCATTAGCGACACACGTGATTATTTCAAACA
>NW_006779887.1:791903-799570 GCF_000442215.2 Lipotes vexillifer | reverse complement strand
GGGGGGGGGTTCGCCGGGCCTCTCGCTGCTGTGGCCTCTCCCGTTGCGGAGCACAGGGTCCAGACGCGCAGGCTTAGTGGCCATGGCCCATGGGCCCAGCTGCTCCGTGGCATGTGGGATCCTCCCAGACGGGGGCACGAACCCGCGCCCCCCGCATCAGCAGGCGGACTCCCAACCACTGCGCCACCAGGGAAGCCCTTGTCTATTGATTTTTGAAATAAATTTTACTCCTAATCACCACCATTTACTATAACGGGAATAATAAAATTCACAAACCCATGAGATTTAGAGAATCTTAAAAAATTCCTATGGTTTTGATTCCCAGTCTGTGTTCCTGACTCTCTTGCTGGGACAGTAACTGGAATTCCCTTTGATCTCTGCCCTCTGCTTTCATTCCTGAAGATGAGAATATTAACCCTTCTCTCTCTTTGAGTCACTCTTCTCTGGGGAAGGATTCCATCATGACCCGCTTGCTGGCACGGGCTCAAGGATGCAATCTGCACAAAAGGATACATCTCTTATTTTCACCTGGACAATTTCAGGTTCAGGACCCTCCAGACCCAGTGCCATCTGTATTCTCTTCGCTTCTGCTGGAATAGGACTCTCTGAGTGGTGTCGCCCAAGACAGAAATCCAGGGGCCTTCAAGAAAGAGGTAGTTGTCGGCGGTGTCAGGGGCTATGTGGAGGTTGATGAAGGTGAGGACCGTGAAGAGGCTGTTAAAACTGGCAGCCGTGGGCTTCCCTGGTGGCGCAGTGGTTGAGAGTCCGCCTGCCGATGCAGGGGACACGGGTTCGTGCCCCAGTCTGGGAAGATCCCACATGCCGTGGAGCGGCTGGGCCCGTGAGCCATGGCTGCTGAGCCTGCGCGTCAGGAGCCTGTGCTCCACAACGGGAGAGGCCACAGCAGTGAGAGGCCCGCGTACTGCAAAAAAACAAAAACAAAAAAACTGGCAGCCGTGTGGTGACTGGTGATTTCTATAGAGTGATGGGTTTCGACATCTCATCCAGCAAGTACATTTAGGCAAGTTCATACTTGTTGAAATAACCTAAACCATTGAAAAGTAGTCTGTGCTCAAGATCCTACTGATGGTAAACCTCTAGTAAGAAAATATCTCAATTTCCATGAGCAGTGAAGCATTGTGTGTTGTGTGTGTGTGTGTGTGTGTGTGTGTAAGAGTAAGGACAGATCTAAACTAGGTCACCATTCTGTAATCACACGGGGCAAAAGGGAATCCATGGGATCTCAGAGGAAATATTTAGATAATGTCTAAAGCACAAAAGTGTGTGCACTGAAATGTTGATATTGCTTGTGCTGGCATATTTGGAAGCAAAGTGCTTTTCTTCCTTAGACAGTTCTGTTATATGTGATAAAGTCTCTCTTTACCATTGTAAGTTTCAGTTTTTATAAGGATAGCACCATTGTGCAAATTGCCTGCTGAAAGAATCACAATATATACCAATTTCACCCAAATCTCCCTCCCAAATCTCTGACAAATGGGCATTGGCATTTTATGCACCTCACTGGGTGAACATTGTATGCTTTTTTAAAAAAATTCTGATTTGTTCAAATGTTATTAAAGTGTTCAAAAGAAAGAGCTAAAGTCCCTTTAATAAATAGTTTGAGAGCAGTTGGATATGTACTGGACAGGTTACGAGAAATTTTAAGCCATTCACTGGAGAGTAATCTTAATATGAAAGGCAAGAAGATGTACTGGGAGATGAGGAAGAGCTGGATGCAGGGACAGAGAATTAGAATTCCCAGGGACACTCATATTGTGTGCCTGCCCTAGTGTCTTCGGAAACTCTCTCTTTCTGTCTTTCCATGATGGCGTTCTCTCCACTTTTCCAGGTGAAATCTTTCTAAACACTAACCTCCCTTCCTTCCTGCCTCCTGTCCTCCATTTAGACTCTTCCCTGTGGAGAAATAAGAAACCAAGAGGAAGCATATGGCCAGGACTAGAAGCTTGGAGAAGGCCAGTAAAACCTGAAGAAGTTAAACATGATGCCTTAAAGGAGAAGTTAGAGTAGGAAATACTTAGGGTAAAGCGAGAAGCGTTAAGAGACAATTATTACCTTTTCTTCATAAGTTGTAAATGACTGCGGGATTTCACACTACTCTGAAGCCCTAATCCGCAGAGCAAGCTGAGCCCGACAAGTGGCAGAGAGTATGTATAGACCTGAATATTTGATACCCAAAATATAAGTTCATAAATAGTCCTCAAAAGAAAAAGTTGTAAGATTAGTAATTGACTTTGATTTCTCTTTCCCCTCCCTCCTTCCTTCTCTCCCTCCCTCCCTCTCTCCCTTCCTTCCATCCTTCCTTCCTTCCTTCCTTTCTTCCATCTTTCCCTTCTTTTAGCAGGTATTTATTGCACACTTACTAGATGCCAGGCCTTCTTCTAGGCACTGAAAGCATCAAGATGTTATGTTTGAGGCCCCACAAGTACTCCACAGCCTGATAATACCAGCATAGAGAGAAGTACAGACTGCTATAGTGACTCAGGGGAGGGTCATCTAATTCAGAAATGAATTGGTGTAGGCCATGGCTCAAAATGGGATCTGGGTTATGAGTAGTTGCAGGGGTGATGAAGAGTAGGTGATATGGTGATATTTAGGAGGTAGAAGTGGATAAGGGGGATAAGGGATAAGAAAGAGGCTGGGACAGAGAACCAGGGACAGGTTCCTGGCTTGTACCTCTGGGTAGGTGGTGAATACAATAGGAAGATAGTTTTGGGAGAAAAAAATATCTAATTTAGTATTAGGCATATTGAGTTCAAGGTATAATAAGATGCTTTAGTTTCTGTTAAATATTTTATATTCTGGTTTGAATACAGTCTAGTACAGGTGAATGTCAGGTCGAAATACAGGTCTCCGGACATATATTATAAAATTTATTAATTATGAAAAATAATAGTAATGTGGTGGCAGAATAAGTCTCTCTGTCCTGTTCCCCCTCTTTGTCCCTTCAATTCTCATTCCAGGTGCAGAGAGAATCTTACAGCATGAAAAAACATCAGACTGCTGTGAGAGGCAGTCATTATTAACTAGAGATAGGTTTGTGGGACCCCTTGGAAGACTCTGAAAACCCAGTCCTGCTCCTGTGGAGGGTTGTAGGGAGGTGCCCACTTAGGAGAGAGGCAGTAGCAATCCAGCCTGTGTGGTGTGATGCTAGCAGAGTGGAGCTGGGGCTCCAACAGAGGGGTAGAAAACGGAAGAGGACTGGAGATGGGGCAAAGAAATATATCGCTTGTGTCCAAAGAAGAACATCCAAGGTGGACTGTGTACCAACTGGAAGGCAATCTGGAGAGAAAAGAGATGCTTTGCATCATCTTCTGGCCTCAGTGATCAATGAGTAGATGGTGTCATTTCTGGTATTGAGTTATGTCTTTTTAGGTAACCAGATGTTTTGGAGCTTAAGGCAAGATAATAATAATAGATAACATTAACCGAGCCATTTATTAGTGCATTGCATAATAACAATTATGCTAATTGTTTTATATGCATTATAATATTTAATCCTCACAGTAACTTTATGGCAAAGGTGTTGTTACTCCATTTCAAAGCTGAGGAAGCTGAGGCTTAGAGAGTAGCTTGGTGGAGGGAAAACCACCAGTGAGTGATGGAACTAGGAATTCAAACTCAGAGTCCACATCTTCAACCAGTGTGCTCTACTGAAGGTCCTCAGGATAAATGTTGTCTGAGGAGGTCCAGGGAGAGGAGGTGGAGGGACAAGAGCAGAAGTTTGAACAAAGGGGCTTGGGAAGTGGTCGTCCTTAAAACGTGAGTGGGAAAAGAACCCCAGAGGAGACTGAGGAGGAAAAGAAAAGTCATAGAAAGAAAAGAAGGAAAAGAAGGAATAGAAAAGTCCATAGAAGGCCATAGAAGGAAAAGAAAAGTCAGAAAGGAGAGTTGTCATGGCAGCCAAGGGAATGGAATTTTGGTGAAGGAGGGAAAAGTTGGCATCCAGTACTGCAGAGAGGTCAAGCAAGACAAACACAGACACATGTGCATTGAAGTTGACAATCTGCTGGCCGTTGGCATTGGTGATCTTAGCCAAAGCCAGATTGAGGCAGGTTGAAGAGAGAATGGAAAGAGAGCAGGTAGAACCAGAAAGAGCTGATGACCCCATGTGGAGTTTGGGTCTGAAGGGGAGGAAGGAAAGAAGAGTGGAGCGAAGTGTCAGGTGAGAGTCTTTATTGTTTTTTAGGATGAAGATGAAGAGACTTGTGGCTGTTTACATGCTGAGTGAGTAAAGAAGAGATTGATGGTACAGGATAGAGAGTGTGTGATGGGGGTTGGAGAGTGAGAGTAAGAGGGAGGCGGGAGGGGAGAGAGGCTCTAGAGTACAGAGCACAAGTCCCAGAGCACAGAAGGATTAACTGGCTAAAGGCAGGAGCCCTCCATCACTAAGACAGAGGAGTGGAGGTAAGGTTGCAGATGGCCAAGGAGGAATGTGAGGCTTCATATCTGGTGTTTTCTAGTTGCTCTATATAGAAGGAGGCAAGGCCATCTGTTGAAAGTGAGGGTATAGGAGGTGGGGTTAGAGTGGATTGAAGGCAAGGTGAAAGTTTGTTAGCTAAGGATGGAGATCATGGATTTTAGTAGCAGCTCAGATGTGGGGCTCATCTCCTGTCATTAGAGAGTTAGGTTGTTCCAAATTTTCACTATCATACACAGAACAGAGAAGGAATGATTCGCTAAAAATGCACTTGAATTTTTTTAAGGTTAAAAAAAAGACCCTTCAATAATTCTCAAGAGAGAGATCCACGGAGGGTAGCTTCAAAGTTAGTAATATTTGAAAAAAATATTGGTAACTCGTGTCAATATTTTCCAATCAAATTTTTATATCAACTAAATTCACATTGATTAATTTGCTTTTAGTCAAAGTACTTTTGGTTAAGTTGCTTTCTACCAAGTAAACTTTTGGTTAAGTCACCTGCAGTGGGTTTTATATATAGAACAGATACAAAGTCTGGACAAAGTAAACAGGAGAGCTTATTGGCCGATCATATATCTCTCCCTTAGATTTCAAGCCATAGCATTTATCTTATGGTGTGAGATAGAAGACTTTTGATAGTTGGAAAACTTTAGGTAGCTCTTTAGGTAACTGTTTCTTAGTTAGAAGCAGAAGTGCCAGTTTATCCATCTAGATAGCTCAGAGAGAGACACCAGCATCACACAACTATTGACTGTTCAGTGGGTCTGATTTCTAGAAATCTCTCAGAATTCCCAAACTCAGTGTGAGAAATACTATTGTAAATGAGTTATCTACATTATAAAACTTGAACAGTAAATAATTCAGCCAGTAAATAAGTGGGAACAAAAACATATTCACAGATGATATTAAAATACAAAATTTTAATAAACACTGTGGACTTCTAAAAGAGCAGTTGTTTAAGTAGGAGTCTACATTTTTAAAAATTCTAAAAAAATTAAAAATAAAAAGAAAAGTGGCTAAGTCAGTCCAGTAACAAGCATATAAAATTTTCTGTTCTTTGAAAATTTGTTATTTGAGCCCAGTGAGCTTAGAATTGATTTCCTTTCACCCCTCCCACTCCAAAATGGCAGAAAAATAATAAGAAACAGAAACAAAATACAAATTCATAATCCATGAATAAAGGGGCAAAAAAGAGTTAAGTCCTAGTTCACACGGCAACCTAGGATGGCACATAAAGTTCAAAGTTAAGTCCAGGATCTCGCGGACAGTGGACCTTGAGGATGTCTCTCTCCTCTCCCACCAAGAAGCAACACTCGGCTCCTGTTGTCAGCTTCCACCCCAGTTCAGATGGAGGGTCCCTCCCTTCAGTCAGCTGGTCCTTGATTTCCATTAAATTCAAACAAGTTAAGAAAAAAATCTTTCTCTGCTTGTCCTCTGCCTCTTATCCAGGTACTTGAATTGCCTGTGGATCTGTTTTTCCTCTAAATTCAGAGTCATTTGTCCTTTGCTGGAGAGATCCAGAAGCCACCCTATTTACCTACTCACAACATTGCCCATGCAGGGAGGACATCCAAGATTACCCAAATACGCAGCATGCTGGGATGGGCTCTGCGGAAACCAAGGCTGCAGGTGTAGGGACTCCAGAATGATGGGAACCCGCAGAGGCTCCTTGGAATCCAGGGAGAGTTGGCTTTCTGTTCTTTCCACAACCCTGGAATCTTTCTGTTTCTCACATTCATATCCTTCAAAAAGCCTCCTTTAGCACTTGAAATGGAAGCAGGACATGCACTTTCCACCATTGCTTAAGATTTGTGTGAAGATTTTATGATGGAAATTTCTTCTCCATGCCTATACATTCTTTTATTTAAAGGACCTGTTCTAAACGTTCAGAAATTGTTTTATTTCCAAATCAAAGAATGTGTGGTAACTATAGCCTTTATGCTCATATTTAATACCTGCAGAGTCCAGATACGTTTCTTTAACAACAGTTTTTATTTAAACTTCTTATTACTCTGACTCAATTGGCTCCTACTTTGCTTCTTGGCAACTTCTGCCCCTAAGTCCTATCCAGAAACTTCCATTTGAAGGCCACACTTTTTTGGGGGGTAAATTTTCAATAATGTTGCATTTACTATAGTTCATTATTATAGACTTTCCCTCTAATATTTGCTGTTCTTTGAGTAACTGTGCCAGCAAAGTATGAGTTGTACTGTTAATAAGAACGACACAAGATTAAATGTAGTGGACTCTACTGATCACAGGACTCTAATGATAGAGCTAACTCTTCCTCAACAAGTGGGCCTCAGCCCAACCTTGTACATCATGACTGCAAGGAAGCATTTGAATTATGTATCCCCCCGGCAAGGGCGAAAAGTCAGAGTGAGATTGATATTGGATTGTCTACCTTAATTTTTTTCTCCTTCGAGTGTGAGTTGGCCATCAATCTCAAGTGATGATCTCTCTTGTAAAAAATTCTGCAAAGTAATTCGAGAGTCTTCATGGTGGTTCTTTATTATTTAATCAATACTTGACAGATAGTTATAGGACAAACCCAATATTCAACAAGTACCAAAAGTTATTATATGCCAGGAATTAAACTAGTCTTTGAGACAGAGACAAACAAGATAAGGTTCTTGCCCATGAGGAGGTAATAGTTTGTTGGAGAAGACAAATGTGTTTCAAGTGCCACAGTAGTGCTAACTCTGTCTGAGGAGTCCCCCAGGCCTTCACAACGGGGATGGTATTTTAGTAGATTAGGCATGGAAGAATGACTAGGACTTTTTTGGGCAATGTGGAAAATTGTGTTTGAATATTGGTAAGATCTGTTCATTTAATAATAAGCAACCTAGTAATGTTCCAAGTTAATTGCTTAAAATGTTAAGTGTTAAATTGGTAGAGCCAGATTACAGGGTACATGGACACATTAGGCTATCTTTCCAGTCTATAATAAATCCCTGCTCTCTGGTTACTGATCTGCCCTTTTCCCAACCACATGGGTCCTGGTGGCAGCTGTATTTTGCCCTGGAGCTCTGGATCCTGTTGATTAGACCAGAGTAGGCACGTGATCAAGCTGGGGAGATCGGAGAGTTTCCCTGGCTCTGGCCGTATAGATTGGTTTAGGAATGGACATCAAAGCAGGATTCAGAGAACAGTTTCTAAAGCGGTTTGAATCCCTGGTTCCAGCTCATCCCTGGGGCCCAGCTGCATTCCTGGCATTGGATTTATTCCT
>NW_006779887.1:790519-791858 GCF_000442215.2 Lipotes vexillifer | reverse complement strand
TCCTGCTGTGTGTTCTCTTAGCCCCTTGTAGTAGAGTTGCTCCTTTTGGCCAAAGTCGTCTCAGTGGATTTCTGTTGCTTGCAACCAAAGGAGCCCTAATTCATGATGAAATAGGCAGCTCTGCACAACACTGAAAACATTTTCCATGATGTAATCTTCAGGGGTGGAGAGTTTCTAGGCACTTTCCAAAGGAACATGTGTTTTATAAACTATTCTTGTTAGAATTTCCTGAGGATCTGAAGGTCTAGGCCTGTCTCATGGTGTACTAGCTGTGCAATCTTGGGGCAATTCCCCTTCTCTCACTGAACTGCTTTCTCACATATAAAGGGAGGAATTAAGCAAGATTCATGGTTTGCAAACTTTTCATCCATATTAGAGAAGCAGCCCAATATATAAAACAGGAATGAGTGGAACTGCTCTGGCCAGTGTGGAGGGAGGCCTCAGTCTACCTAGTTAGGGTTCAGGAGTGCAGCCGAAATGCAGTTTCTCTGAATGGATTGTAGTGTTTGAAGATTAAAGACAGGGACGTCATCTGTGTTGGGCGGAATATAAACACAGGAGCTAAGAATGTAAGCACACCTCCAAGATAATGACAGAAGGAGATTGGCCTAAAAATAAGTGTTTGGAGCTGAAATATCAGTGGGGAGGCTGAGATACTGCCCAGAGCAAGACTATCTGTTTTCCTTCATCCTGGGGCTCCATTTCTTTGATCCCGAGCACTTATTGTGCAACTCCTAATAAAGCAGAATCACATGCTCCGCAGGACGGAAGCCAATTCTGTCTTGTGTACCAATTCCTCCACGCTTCAATACCCCAGTTCACCCCAAAGTTCCATGAGGGCATTCTGGTCATCAACAGCTTGTTTAAGGATCCAGGAATGTCTGGACATTCTGCCCCTTCCTCTCAGGAGAACCAAGCAGCTGCTGTTGGTTCCTCCTCTTCCTCTTCCTGCCAGTGCTCTGGGTCTAAGGGATGGCATGAGAAGGGAGAAGTAGTAATGCCGCCTAGAGAGTCACCAGGGTCTTTTTCCTGTGGTTGTGTCCCTCCTGAACCTCACGTGAAAACGGAGCCGCTGGGCGGGTTGAAAAGTTATTCCAACCTAACTGTGGCGGAGATGGCCAACTGCCCACTATATTATGTTACTGGTAAATGCATGTCCAGCCCAGGACTACACTTCCTGGTGCTACATTTCCCAGGACTACATTTCCCAGCAGCCCTTGCTTCTTGATGTGGGCCTGTAACTACCCCTTACCAATGAACTGGGAGTGAAAGTGATTTGTGTCACTTATGGATCATGTTTGTCACTAGCCTGTTTGCCCTCAGATCCACTTCCTTGCCC